>NC_088340.1:3855000-4115000 GCF_036884655.1 Musa acuminata AAA Group | reverse complement strand
ACCCGTGCCAGGTGCACCAGCTTGTGCGCAACAAAGCTTGATTCCATAAGTTGCATGTGGTGTCGGCGTACATGCAACTCGTGGATTGAATTCTCATCCATTCGGGTTGTGACAATATATACACGAGGTAGGGTCATGAAGAAGAGATGGTGCGTGTGGACTTGGTAGTGAGGGTGGACTAGCGAAGGCAAATTGATTGCTCGGAGTAACCAAGCCTATGACCGTAAGAGCCTACTGAGGCAATCCATGACATCGTGTAATCATGCACCAAAGGACGCTTAGATATCATGATATTACCTGATATCATGATATCTAAGCGTCCTTTGGTGTAGCTTGACATATATATATATAGTTTTCTTTTCAAGACATGTCCAAACATATCATTAATGACAAATCAAGTGGGCACCATATTCTTGACAACAGTATCAGAAATGTAAGTTTGCGTCGGTCATATATGGTGCCACGGATGTAACTATTTACATTGCATTCCGTGGAGTATGCAAACTTTCTACGTCTGAGGCCTTATCCCAGTCAAAACAATATGAAGACTAATTGCAACCCCATCATCCATGGATGTCATGATCCTGATCTCCTCTATCCATTCCCCAGATCATTGTCGGCGCCGACCAAGTGGCCATGCAATCAAAATTTTTTGCATGTGACAGTCATGCATGTCGAGTGATCCAAAGACAGCATTTCGATGGTGTAGTGTCAGGAAAAGAACCGGGGCTATATACAACTGTACGGCTCCCTCCAGAAATTTGACCACTACTACTGCTGCTGATTTTTATCATCGGCAGGCCCGGAACGACGCCTCTTAAAATACTTTTTACAAAAGGACTCCCCATGCTCTGAGAAAGTTTGCTTGACATAACCCTCCATGCATTTGAGATAGGAGAAGTCTGCACTTGTGCCATCCGATGATACCACATAAAAGCACCTCGAGTCTTGGAAGCTCATGTTCTTGTCAACCTGCCAGCAACAAAATAAATATCTTTATGTGACATTGCAACTAAATAAGATTAATTGAAGGGAAAAAAAAAAACCATGGTTTGGTCCATTGTCATGCAATGCCCTTGTCGCTTTATTGGGAACACATGACTAGTCCAGCTTACCATGATGTAGTCAACTTGATCAGACACCTTTGATTGCTTATCAGGGTGGTACTTGAAAACATTCTCCAAGATGAACTTTTGATCATCAGCAGAAAGTCGATTGCCATCACTGAAAGAATATATCATAACCAAGATATGTATACCATCAGAGCAAGCATGACGTTACAAATATCATACAATTTGTTCATTGATGAAGTAACATCTAAAGGATAGTTTTTCCATGACCAACTAATAATATGTATGTGAGAAAAGCAGGACATTTTAGGGAAAATTGTTCACCACCATGCAGGTTCACCCAAGTTCAACTGCTATTTTAGGCCCTATATTCAAACTCTCATGAATCAAATAGGAATATAAAAAAAACATATGTCAATTAGGTAAGAAATCATGTTCATGGTCTTTCCTACCCTTAATATAATAAATGAGGAAAAATAAACAATGTGTATAGAACTAATTATTGAGACCAGAATTTTTAAATTTAATCATAGCATAATCGTGCAAAATAATAGGCTCTCTATATAAAAATGTATGAGCTCATTGTCACTTTTATGATGACTATTTAAATAAAATGTGATAGCCATAAGCATTTATACATCATAGTATATAACATTGGATGGTTTCTACGATCATCAAAATAAGGTTGTGTAAAGCAATTCTAAGCAAGGTCATAAAACCCAATCCTGATGACATGAGAAGTAACAATCTCCAAATCAAGGCACTAACAGCAGCATCCAAAGTCCCTGGGTTAGGGCTCAGACGTCTAGATGATGTGAGATTAAACACCTCTGATCTGCATTAAGGTATGCATAACCAATAGGGAAGGTGGAAGCATTAGCCAATCTCTGATAGCCATTGATGAAACATCAAGGCCTGCTGATCCACCCAAGAGTTTATTAAATTTTCTTATCTACTAGCTTAAAGGTTTTGATACTGGATTTTGTGCAATTTGTTAAAGTTTAGTTTGGGCTTCATTTGGTTTAAAATCATTTGTAATGGGGCTCTTTACTATTTCTGTCACTGTAGTATGAACAATACCCACCACCATATGTACACTGCAGCAGATGAGACCAATAAATAATTTGAAGTCTTTAGAGATACATTTAATTGTTCTAGTTTAAACCTTGTTTAGAACACTTATGCTTCCTTTTCAGAAAAGCCCATCAGATAAGTTATTGATGACTTATTTAGACCTTATTTAGAGCAGTTGTCGGTGCTTTTCAAATGTCAATGCCAGGTAATTTATTGATGCCAGGTAAGTTACTGATGCTTTAATACATAACAGATGTAGTGTACCCTTTCATTAGCCAAGCCTATTGGAAAACAAGTTGAGGAACTTAGGTTGTGGCTGTTGAACCTATGTTTCCCTTCCCTTCTCCTGTTCACCTCTTTCTCAACTAATCTCTCTCATCACCATGTTTTTTTTTTTGCCTACCTATTTTAATCCAAACTCATAACAGCCAGAGAAATTACTGTAGAAAATTATCCAGGTTTTAATGAATCTATTTCTGTCGAACAACTAGTCGCTAATTTTAATCCCCAAATGCCAAAAATACTGACTTGATTGACATAACAAATTCTAGCACGCTTTGAGCATTATACAATCAGGTCTTTTTGGAACATGTCATCAACCAATAGAAGTATTGTTCCTGCATAGCAACTCTTTGGAAGTCAAAGTTGAAACCAAGGTTTGAGGTTCTAACCACACTGTTTAATACATAATGGTTTTTTTCAGGTACAATGATGGGGCAATCCCCTAGGAAAGTGAGCTTATTGCACTATGATTACTGATTGGTACCAAACTTTACTAGACGGTAAGCCTACCATGAGTACTGGTACTCATCACATCATTTTAACCCTTTTTTCCTTTTCTTCTTCTGTTGATACTGCTTATCTTGGGCAGCCGGTTATCCTTTCACTGCTTGTCCACATCACCTCCTCTATTCATCTGCATCGCCACCTCACCCCCACTACCTGTCCATGTCACCTCTATTCTACGTGTGTGTGTGTGTGTGTGTGCAAGCATGCATATGCTAAAAGTAGTCCGGTTGGTGCTGACCACTAATGAAACTTGGTACATTGTACCTCTCAAAAATGCTTACAACTATGGTAATGTTGTAAACACATAATAGTGAACAAAAATGCTTACAACTAATTTGTGACTTAATATCATCTTACTTTTCCTCTATCGCTAATCCTCGTGAACACATAATAGTGAAAATTCTTGTGAAATTTCCCTATTGTTCTCCAGTAAAATTATGCCAACAAAAGACTCTTCGTAAAGTCAGATAAGTGTTCCTCAGTCTCCTGCTAAGGCAATATTTTCATTTTGACATGTTCATCTAGATACTACCTAATGCATTGTTTACTGTCTGGAAAGTCATTATACAAGTTCCTCAGCACAACCTTATTGGCTAGTTGGATAATCAGAACTTACCTGAACATATCCTCTCCCAAGCTAAACCCCATTCAAGCGTCAGACTGCTAGACCTCACAATGGCTCACAAAGAAAGGTACTTCTAGGATTAAATTTTGAAGCACACAAGCCTGTGGATACCTCTAAAGTATCAATAACAACATTTGCCTGAAAAGAGGAAATTATATTTACCTTGCATATGCTATGAAAGAAGATAGATACAATAACATCTTGTTTACCTGGAATCATGCAGAATCCTCTTTATTGTCTGCATAACTGGCTCAACTTCAGCAAGAATCTTTTCCTCCTCAGCTGTAAGAGATTCTAGTCGTCGCCCTGAAGCCAAGGCCCTATTTGAATTCCAACCTTTTTGAGAAGCTGACTTTCCTGGAAATCTTGCAGAAAACGTCTTTTGGTTTTTCCTACCAGGAGGATTTGCAGAACCCCAACCACGAGAATTCCATGATTGATTTCTACCTTCGGAGGTGTTTGATGTGGAAGTGACATTTCCACACCACTGGCTGCCCAAGTCTTTGTTAGAGTCATTTCCATCCCACTGAATGTCCAAATTCTTGGAAGGATTGCCACTCCACTGGCTGTCTGAAACATTAGCATTTCTGGTTGAAGTGGAATCCCAAATATTTGTTACTGGTGATTCAGCACATCTCCAGCCATCTTGTGCAATATTTCTTTTAGTGTTATTAGCATTATCCTGACCCCAAGGTTTTCCGGAGCTCTGGCTGCTCCAAGTCCCTGGCGTTGAATACAATGAATCCTGATTATGTTTGCTTTTTGGGCTTGAAGCAGTTCTATTCCAAACTGGTGATCCTTCTTTCAAATCCACCTTGGTCTTGCTTGCCTCATTCCAACAATTCCTGTGAGACAATCTGTCCCAGGCAGTTGAGTTCCCATCTGCCTTCCATTTCCCCCATGCAACAGACTCATCTGCTGTACCAGAATGTTTCTGTGCATCCATATCTTCACCAGGTACAGTATCACCCGCCAGATTCTCAGATTCAACAGTCTTTTGTTTCACTTGGATGGAATCCCAACTAGACCAAACATTATGTTTGGTTGCTGGCGATTCACAGTTGTGCACATGAGTTGATTCTTTATCTCCCCATCCCTCCCAGTTACCTGACTTGACCGAAACTGGATCCACTTCCCAGCTAGACTCGCCAGATTTTCCATTTACCAGGCCAATCCTTTTCTGAAAGTTGTACTCAACATCATCACTATCATCAAAAGTCATACATCCATCGAGGTCAGGTGATAAACAAATTCCATTTTCTTCTGCCAGTTCATCAACATCTGCTAGATATCTGCCAGTTGCTCCTCCACTAGATGTCTCCCTTAATAACTCCAGAAAGTCATAGACTCCTTTTCCAATATCTTTGTTCATTGCCATCTGTAACAGAAGAAATAAGGTAAATTAACTCTCATTCATTATATGTACAAATATTTCAATAAAGTCATGGGTACATGGTATTGGGTGAATGGAAAATGGAACCTGTTTCTTATCCCAAAGAATCTGGAATGGTGCACCAGTCCCAATAGCCACATTTTTGCCCCATGAACAGGATGAAACCACACTGGCTAATGAATCAACCTGACACTTCTCAGCAGCTCTTTCAAAGCATTTCATTGGTGTCTGCAAGAAGAATAGAAACATTCTAATGTTATTATCAGACAAAATTAAAAAGCACACTTGATGAAAATGAACAAAGAAGAGCTTAAATATTCAGACATGCACTTACAAATAAAGTGGCTGCAGTAAATGGTACTTCAACTTTGAAAGAACGAAAGAGCGCCTTATAACCACCAGTGTTGAAACCGATAAGCTTTCCAGTGCAAGTCATGCTGTTTGCAACAAGCAGAAGGTGTTCCTTCATCACACCTTTAGAAACCATTTTGATTGATTTTGACAATCGCTGTAATAGCAGCCGTCGGAAGTTAAGGCACATCAACAAATCAAAAATTACAAATCATAGGGAAGGGACATAAATAATTGACAAATACACAAATGGAAGTGCAATCAGTAGAAATATGATAAAATAGTTCCCAAGGATGGATTAAGTCAAGTACAGACTCAAGCCAATGTAACTAGAACTGCTTCTGCAACTAGATACATCACATCTAGAAAGCCATAACTTTCTTTTCGTTCGTTTTGGAAACTAAATTATATCTAAAACAATAAATGCAGACACACCTGAACAGATTGGTCAAAAGCACAAGAAATGCCAAGAACCTCTTGAATTTGTTGGATACCATAAGGAATAGATCGTCCTGTATCTATAAGGTGCATCACAGGTAAGCAAGCATCTAAAACAGTTCGCCAGGCATCACCACTTTGCCGAACTGCGTCTTGTCCAAGAACAACTTCAAGGCCTAAGTCACCCTTTAGGGTTTTACATGAACTTCCAACCCAAGAAGTTGCATCAGGCCCAATCCAAACAATTTTCACCTCGTGAACTCTAGGATCACCTGTTGATACAAGAAATTAGAAACCGAACCAGAAACAAAACTTCTCAATGTATGTGCAAGACCAACACATGCAATCCTCTTTGTCATGCTTGCTTTCTGATGACAAAAACTGACTGGAAAAAAATAACACATTTCCCTCCAGGTTGAGTTCTACTGTAAGACTTTGCATCTAATGTTCTTAATGACTACACAAACAGAAGTCATTGTGTACAGATGGTTATGTGTGCATTTAATGTAAGTGAATACATTATTTATCATATAAACAGGTTGAGCTCTACTATAATACTATTATGTATAATGTAAGTGAATATATTTATCATTTATACACAATACATCTGATAGAGAAATATATTGATAATATGACAAATACCACAGCTTCTGGAGATTATTCATGGTGTGCCTGACTGGAAAGAGATTTGATGGAAATCAAAATACATAAAAGCAGCAAAAAATCAAAATTCCTTATGGTAGAATATGAAAAAACTATAAAGAACACTTTTTTGCACACCTTTAACAATTGTATCCAACAGAATTGGGCAGATGGTCTCAGACATCACATGTATTGCTCTTTCAAGAGATATGTTATTTTGGCTGGCATTAGCATCAGCATAAGAGAACTGCAAGCATGGGAGATGACACAAGTTCCCATCACTTGGCTGCTTGATGCTGCAACATTCGCTACATAGAAAAAAAATTTCCAAATGGCTCAAGGAGCTATAACATTATAGAACACAGTTAAGCATATAAACATTTGAAAAGTGTTAATCAGTTCTTTCTCTTTCCAGTCTATAATATCACCTTAATAATATTCGAATGAACTGTCATAAGTAAGAGAAATAGTGAAAGCTAAGTTATGCAAAGGAAAAATAGGGTGACAGCTACTTAGACATTGATATAGAGAATTAGCTCTCTAATTACACACTACTAAATATAAGAAGAGTTATATTCAAATCACTTGGCACTATATTTGTTGATGTAGAATGGCTGCATGGATGAAATCCAAAGTGATTCATGCTTGCTGTTTGTTTTAGAAATGGAAGCAAAGTTCGCTAGAAATTTGGTTTCCTCTGAAGAGTGCAATTATTTAAATTGTAACAAACTCAATCTAACCTTTGATTTTATTAACTACATGAGAGGCATTTTGTCTCTAGTGGGTATAAAATGACAGTAGTATTTAACAAATGCCAGTCCATATTTGGAATTGCACCATATAGAGCTTCATTGTTGATTGGACAAATTATGGGAGAAAATTTTAAATCCTTCATACAATTTGAAACTCTTACGACTTTCATATAGCGAGAAAAACAACAATGTTATTGTCCTCTGTTATTTAGCAACAACGGTGACAAATTCCTTTAAGATTGTCATCTGTACAACATAAAGCTAGTCAAATATCTGACAGGAGAAACAAGCCATTTAGTCTACTAATGAAAAGGTTCTCAGATGGGAGGTAATTGTCCAGTAGATGTCAACAAATTCATTATGTAGCTTATTTTGGCAGTAGATAGGGATAAAAGTAAAACAACGGTGATGCTATGCAATAGCATCGTAGAAATGTTGACACTGAGTCTGAAACTGATAGGAACAGACAGTACGAGGCTTCTATTGAAATGCTTTAGTTGTGTCATAATCAAAATGTAACCTTTATATTGGTAAACAAACTTCGAATAAGAGAGTATGGAACAAATGGCAAAACAAATTTTAGAAATTAAAATGCTGATTGGTATAAACTTAAACACAAATCTAAAGCTCAACAAACCATTAAACAAGAGAACATCTTACCAAGTAGACAGAAAAATTCTCCTAAAGAAATGTGAAAGCTGTCCTTTCTTCTTTCCATAGCTAAAAATAACAGCTTGACATTTGTGAAGAATATCATCAGGATTTATGTTCAACAACTTCAATTGCATCTATCAAACAAAATGATACCGATGTTCTCAAAAAGCCAGCTTTTACCAATATTGCTCAAACAGAATAGAAGCAGATTGAAAATATAGCTTTACCAAACCTTGTCAAGATGGATATGACCAACAAGTCCTGATGTTGTCACTGAACTGTCACACACACCTATTTGTTTCTGATATCTGAAAGTAACAAGAGAGAGTGAAATTAATAGTTAAAAACAGACAAACACACGTTTCTGTCATAAGAAGACTGAAAATGTGACCATAAACTATGAGAAAATTACAGATAGATGATTCATTACAGTGAGAACTATAGTTCAACACATTCTACTGACAATTAATCAAAGAAAGTGATAATGTCACACAATGCTACGTATAAACAAAAACCATCTAACACTATCTCTAAAAGGGATCATACAGGACAAAATTAAGGGAAACAGAAAAGCAAACCTGAAACACTTTTCTTGTAAGATGTGTAGGTTTTTTGTTCAAAAATAAGTAATTCCAATGAAAAAAATGAAAAAGCTCCCATGCCCAAAAAATGTTTATGTCCACACCATGGGGAAAGGAAAAATATATCTCATTTTATAAGTGGGAATTTCAAACTGCAATTATATCTAAAAGAAAAAAGGTATATTTGACATTTTTGAATGCTACACGATCCAAACACAAAATAAGAGGAAGACGTAAAAAAAAAAGAACAAATTTGCAACATATACTTCAGTTAGAGAACTCAACATAATTCTTGTGAATTTCACTGAATAGGCTATGATATTTTTGCATAGTCCAGTTTTAAATATTCTTCTAGCAAATTTTGATATAAAAATAACCAGTCAGGAGAATCACACAGTAATGTTCTTTAATTGATGAAAGAACATGACAGACCAAGCTTGTTCATCTAGTGACATCCAAAATAATACTATAGAAAAACCACTAAATTTTTTTAAATAAACCTTAAGTTGCCTGTTTAATCAGGAACCTCAAGTAAGCATAATATTTTTTTAGACTATTAATTTGCAGAACATGTAACCTATGTAAAAGAGATATATGCATCATGAATGTGGCTTGTAGTACAAAATGTTAAATGCTCAACAGATACAAAGAGTAGTTTTGTAAAGGAGAAACCTACATCCAACAAAGACACATGATCTAGGCTCAAGCATGTAGAGATTGGAACTTTTAGTTACAAAGATTGCAAAGTATATTCCTTCTTAAGACACCAACCAGCATGGCAAAAGACTTATCAATGCATATGCAGGTTCAGATGATAAAAGGCTAAACCCGCTTAACTGGATAATCTGATTAAGGCTAAAGGTGGAACATTATCCAATTAGAACCCAGCTGAATTTTTACGCTTATAGAGTTTCATGCAATGTGTAAATATAGTTCTTTGAAGTTGCACAAGAAAAGGCCAACATGCTTGTTAGGTTGTTAACCTAAGATCATGTTTGTGCCTACAAACATACCTAGTTCCATCCTTTACCTTGCCGTGTTAATGATGTTGCCATCTCATCCCATGAAAGGGTTAAACCAGGGCTTAAAATTTGTTATGTCAATAATGTTGATGATAACCATTATTTTCTTTAGGAAACTTGTTATGTGAGGCATATCAGGTAAAATTTCACAATTTTTATTTCTATTTTTAATTTCATTATGAGAACTTTATTCCACTATTCTCTTTATGAAACTTGTATGAGACAGATTGGGTTAATTTTCACTAACAGCACCTGCCATTAGAACATAGAATTTGATGTGATGGAGGATATTCCAATTCTACAATGAAGACCTAATGGAAGCTGCTTATCCAGAGATACGTTAGGAGATAACGGAACTCTCATAAATAGAGAAAAAAATAGATATATAAAGAAAAATGCTTTTGTTAGACAAATAAAATATTTTAATCAAAGTAGATCAAGGTTCAAGTGATAGAAATGGCATCCAAGGCATATGTAGATCAACCATCCCCAAACCTTATAATACTGAAAGTGGTTACTCAATGCCAAAGAGAGAAAACGTAAATGATAAATCTCACTTTCCAATGAAACATAATACTGAAAAATGGAAAGCCGATAATCTGATATATATTGAAGTGATGACCACATGACAACTTAGAGAAGAAACAAATCAATCTTGGTCAATACCAAAAATCTATACTACAGATATGCACATACAGAATACCTACTCAATTAAGAACTCATGAGCACAGTCCTTCAAAGTGACTCTTTTTAAGCAGTTCAAAACTGCGAATGCTGCATTTTCCTTGCAAAATCTTTTCTGGCAGCAGCAATCATTCAAGTACAAAATCACTCGGCGGTCAGAAACATCATTTTTGTAACTGACCTTACAAAGAAGAATTTCCTGCAAGATACACATGTCTATTAAACACAAATCATGTTTCTCTTGGACCTATGCAAGTCCAACCAAAATGAAAATTAATTTGCCAAGTAGAAACATAGAAGACTCACTTTCATGAGTTCCCATGATGAATTGTTACTTTGAGATGAATCAAGAACTGCCTTATATGCAAGGTTTGATATTGCAGTTGCAGCCAACACACCTACAGGATCACCAGCGGGAGGAGTATTTACGGAATTAACTCCTTCATCATCCACATACTCAAGCTGCACAAGTGAACCAGTACACACATTTCTGACACTTCCATCATAGCAGATAACAACATCTCGAAGAATTGCCATCAAATTTTTAAACAAAGTTCCAGGTTCTGTGAGTCCTCTAGACGAACGAACTATCACTTCTCTGGATGATATCGCATGGACTAACATTTCATATGGATTTAGACCATGAAAAAAAGAGTTCTTCACCAGTCCATATGCTTCTGATGGATGATCAACTTCACCAGCGGAATGCTTGCTTACAAAGTTTAAAAAGCAGTCATCAACCAAAGCCCTTGAGTAATATTTTCCTTGATCAAAAAGTTGAAGACCTAAAAATCCAAGCTGTTCAACCACTTTAACCATTGATGAATCACTTTTTGAGTCGATTAAGTTACCCAGTGCAGAAGAATTCAGGATAAATTTCACTATTGGATCCTTCATGCTTCTAAGATGGTTCTGAACTTGCAATTCCGCACGTTCATCACGTCTTGATCTCAATTGATTGAGTATGCATGAATTTTTCTGGATGCTTCCTTGAATTTCACTAACAACAGCCTTTGATAAAATAAAATCTTTCAAACAAATACTAAAGCCTTCCATAAACAGCATCTCCATTAGTAAAGGCTGTATATAGTTGAAGAAATTAAGAACCTCCATTGGGCCCTTCATGCGGTAAATATGAGTCATGATATCTGTCAGCAAAGACTGCACTACATCTTGATCAGTGTCTAACTCCAAAATTTCACTCTCACGTATAAAATATCGTTCGCCAGAACAGTCCAAAAAAGCAGGGAACACATTCTGGAGAACTTGAAGAATTGTCCAACAAGGACCACATTTAGTAGCCTTGACTATTGCAGGTGGTGGTAGCATTGATGAGACATACATCCCCAATTGTTGTGCTACTTCCTTCTTTATGAAACCAGATTTGAATATAAGCTTCAAGGCCAATGAAGCATCCTGAACAAGCTGCAAGTTCAAGCTCCCAGAATGGGAACTAAGCAGCTGTTTTTCCACACTAAATAATTCTAGAACCTCAGCTTTCGCAGATAGGGATTGTGGATAGAAAATATGAACACAGTCACCATCAAAATCTGCTCCAAGTGGAGCACATATAAGAGGATTGATCTTAACAGTATGATCATCATGAATATAAACATAGAATGCTTGTAATGAGTGCTTATGAGTACTAGGGGGCCTGTTAATAAAAACTATATCCCCATCTAAAATTTGACGATTTATAACCTGGCCAATTTTAAGATTTGTATGCCCCTTTGACCCTACAGAAATGGCATAAGTGGAGGAACCATCTTTGTATGTAATACACAAACGGCTATCAACTACATTCTGCAAACGAGTTATATTATGCTCAGTCACACGTTCTTCAAATGTAATTCTCTTTGCTATTTCTGATGGTAACCCCACTACATTAATTCCAATATAAGGGTCTCCACTAATAACAGAACGAGAGGAAAACCCAGAACCCTTTCTGATAAATAAAGTTCTAATCTTATCAAGCCACTGCTTTGTCAAATACTCATTAGTTTCATTGCCAAATGCAAATCTTCTTGTGATGTCACGAGGTGCCTGTTAGGTAAGAAGTAAATTGATTTGAATTAAACATCAAAACAAAACAAAATTCATTAATTCAATATAGCCTGACGAAACCACAATACAAACTTTGAACAGCAAAGCTGTCCTGCTTCTATTATGTAAATGTACCTTTGTGGTACCTCTGAGATTCATATACAGTGCAATTGATGATTGCAGATCATTTGTCTCAACTTCATAAGATTCAAAACTTGGAGAACCAGACCTTGACCTTTTGATCAGCTCAATCTTGCCAAGAATTTTCTTAAGAAGGGACTTTGAAATATCCTACAAATCAGAAGGAAAAGAAATATTAATAGCAGTTCTACAAGCAGACTCATTCAGAGTACAATTGTCAGATAAATAGGTGTTCATCATTAAAATACTTACGGAGGACATGACACATTTCCCATCTGAAATTTCTGGCACACACAAGCAATTCGGAGGAACAGGTAGCCGTTCCATAATGAACCCGTTCTGAAGGAAGTATCCCTTCCCAGCCAACTTTTTTTGGGTTTCTTCTGGAAGCTTCTCCAAAATTTTAAGAGCCTAAAAGACATAGTTACATAATGAGCATTTCCCCATCATACTACAGGAAAAAATTATTAGACCGCAACCCTACCACAAGACATTTTTACATTCATATATCACATAAAGTCCTCCATTCTTTAGTTTATCAAATGTATTTAATTCTTCCTTGTTTATGCTGAAAACCAATCACGTTTGGATCTTACAAATTCACCAGGCTCTAAATGAACCGATCCAACCCTGGTTCTTGGTTCTCTTAGGATCATTAAATCCACAACAAAACAGACTGTAATAAAAACAAGAGAACACCTTGGAATGATAATATCCAATCTGGTTGTTCAAATTTTAATTTGTTCAATTGTGTCTTATAAGTAGTCGAAAAAAAATCAAATTGTTAACACTAATTAATGTGATAATGTATGTGAGGCATCAAAAGGATCTAATTTTATCATTTATCATATAGAAAATGAATATCACTATAGTTTTAAGGATATAGTAAAATTTTAGTAACCAAAAATATCTATAGAAATTAGGAAAAATATCATATTTTATTGACTTATCTAAAAAACTAGGTTAAAAATTTATAAAATTAGTTTCTTGACTATATTAGAGTATAGATTAAGCAAGGTGATTTACATCTATTTTCACGAAAAGTGAATCCTATATTTCGTTTATTTTTATCATACATGATGTTATCTTATTCTCCATCATCTAAATATCAGTTTGATTTAAACCAAGGATTGAAATATCGTACCGTACCAGAGTTTCAATATTCGCTCGGTATGGTACAATACGGTATACCGAGCGATATACCATTCGATATATATATATATATATATATATATATATGATTCAACAACGTTGCCTCTCTCCTCTCCCCAAGGGGGCAACGTCGTAGAAAAACGAGGCAACGTTGCCTCAACGACGCCGCCTCTATATATATATATATATATATATATATATATATATATATATATATGAGTAAAAAAATCTTATATATTTTTATATATATATAAATAAAAAAGAATTTTTCGGCAACGTTGCCTTTTCGCGTTGGGGAGAAAGAGGCGACGTCGCATATTTATATAATATATATATATATATATTATATATAATACCGTTCGGTAGCGAGCGATCCGTGTACCGGTTTGCTGACGGACCGGTACGTACCGCTCGATACGGGCTGTATTATTCGAAATTGTAAACCTTGATTTAAACTACCTACTGTTTTTACAAAATTTGAAATGTTCAAATTTCTAAAATACTAGAAAAAACATATGCTCCAGAATACAATTCACAATCTGATTGAACCTCGTACCAATGTGATTTACATAATGTCTTGATCATAACAACATCGTCAATAACCACAGGAAAAAATTGGAACAACTTGGCCAGTAAAGATATTTTATGTGGCATATAAATATCTGCACTCACACAGCCAAACACATGCACACACAGACTTTAACACTACAGACCTTTTTCTATCAACCAGTTTTGGTCCGAACTCCTCCAAGTAATGGGCTAGGTAAAAGATCCTCAGAAGTAAAATAAAAAACCTAGATAGAGGCACTCATAAAGCAATTAAGCAATTTCACATGGAAAGATATGAAAGTCTGTGACCTCGGAGGGCAGCAATGGGCGACGGAATGTTCCAGCATAATGATAACCAAATCTATCTAAGAAACTCCAGAAGCCATCTTGTAATCTCGATCTAGATGATACTCTTAATTCCAAGCAAGTAGCACCATCTGCTGTCTTCACTTCTTTAATAGATATAGAAGGAAGATCCTGCAATAAGTATCATCCATCTGATCAGGAATATCTATTTACACTGATATGCAAATACTCATTAAATCAACAATAACATGGTGCTGTACAGAACAAATGACAATAATTACTGCAAGTTACTACCTAAAGTTTCATGAGCAGCTAATGCAACAATGATAAGAAACAATATATGTTCCACTAAATTACAAAAGATAAAAAAAAAAAAACAAAGCACTAGTGTTATGTTAAGCCCCACAATGCCATCTCTTCATAAAACAGCTTCCATTTAGGAATAACTAGAATGTCCCAAATCCATGCTTAGCATGTGAATGATTCGCTGAAGAACATTAGCTTTTCAAAAACTAGTCTACATATTCAACTGGTCTGTCATGATTGTAAATATGTAAAAGTGCATATGCAGGTTGAGAATTGTATATGCACGTTGTCTGGAAATAAAAGCATCTTATAAACATAAGCTACAAACTAGAGTATGGATAGGAAACAAAACAACTTAAATTCCAGAGGCAGTCAATTATCCTTGTGTTTTCTCATTACAAATTACTGTAAGATGTTCCATAAGCAGACATTTGCATTTTCAGTGGAATTCATACCAGAAAGTAAAATTAACATCATTTACTGAAAATATGAAGTGGAGAAGAAAAAAGTAAACAAGTTTAGCATAGGCTAAAAATAAGAACAAAATTTTACTTGCAACCAATTATCAGTAAACTCCGGAAGGAAATCCATGAAAGCAGAAACATTGCACCAACTGAATTAACATGATTTTTGTATTAACACACATCCAAGAGTCAGTTTTAATCTGCAATATCTTTCTAACCAAACAAATATAATAAATAAGATGAACGCCATTAACGAGGACATCACGGCCAACCTTCCAGAAATAAACTCTGGTACAGATCCTCTATGACAACAAATTAACTCTTAACTCACTTAAGAATGAACATAATTTTTAGATTATTTCCATGTTGATCCACTTTCAATAAAAGGTTAAAGAAATATATACCATTTCTTCCAGCAGATCTCCAAAACATCATAATCAATGGTATATAAAATTTTTGTAGAAAACAGAAGTAGAGAACACTATTTCTTGGAAGAGGGTGGTTCTCTTTCTTGTTTGATGTGGAAGCTACTAGAAACAACCATACCAGCAATCATAATCTCCTTTTTTTCCTTTTGCTATCCATAAATAGATAAAAACAATATCCCATTTATCATTAACTGTCTTCTGCAGCATGTTGCTTAAGAGCTAGATTATAGGTATGGATACTGACATTTTCCTTATCTTACTATTATAATTGGAGTGCAGGAACCTGACCCTGAGGTTTTCTATACACAGAAATGAATACTTTATATTTAGAGTAACAAACCAGAGTTGAAGATACAACAGCACACAAGATTTATATAAATCCAAGAGAAAGACTACTAAGATGCATTTAACCAAAATTTTAAATTCGACTATAACTGAAAAATTAAGTTTTGCATCAATTTTAAAAAGATTGAAAATTTATGACAAACAAATTACCAGGAAGAGAGTTAGATATTACCAGACAATAGAGACATGGCATGCTTGAGATTTTCCCCTTGCCCACACTGTATTTAACCTGATAAATTGTGGCAGTGTAGAGAAAACTGGAATCAAAAGGAATTCCAGAGATGATGTTTAATCCAGAAAATAATGGGAGATATTCACATAATCATGTTTGTGTCAATAAAATAAGACAATAAACTCAAGCCATCGACATTTAATATCATCATCTGAGGATCATATATCTTGACACTCTTTTGCCAAATAAATACTCTACATGAAACTCTCCATACCAAGAAACAGAATCAATACTTGCAGGAAGCAAATGCATGAACACCTACCAGTGTGAGTCATAAGGACGTCATCCATAAACAGATTTAACCCATGTGATGAGGTCATGTTGTTGCAAGTGTCAGTTCTTAATTCTCCCACTTTCTTAAAATAAAATGCAGCTAACAGCTTTCTGAAATGTCATAAAGAAGATCTATGCTCAATGGAGCTTGTTAAGGTGAAGCTAACCTTGTGTAGTTGGTGAAAATTCTACTTTGAAAGTAAACAAAATAATAATAATAAATTGATGACAAGATGTGAGTGGCTCATGTCATTATCCAACCTGGTGGCAGAACAAACACATCAACTTGATGAGTGTTTAATCCTAAGTTAATAGTAGTAGACCCCATCTATCCCCAATTCTCCTCTCAGTTCCAATGAAGGACTAAGCTCATGTGCCATAATCTCTCCACTTTAATGCTCGACTCCCTCGTCAAAGTCCAATACAAACTCATAGCCCAAAATTATGCCTAGCTGGTGTTTGGTGTGGTACAATCTCCCCACTTAAGGCTTGATGCCTTAGTCAAAATCCAAGACACAACTCATAAACTAGAACCACGCTAAGTCAGTGGGTTGTAAGTTGTAACACCTAATCCATTGATGGCTCCATGCCATGATATGCCTCCAACCCCATCCACGGATAGCTCTTTCCTAGTTAGACCTCATATACCAATCGTCATAACCCATCTTGATGATAGAACTGCAACATTAATTTGATGAGACTAAACTAGTAGTCCAAAATGGTTACGGACATAATAATAGACCAATAGCTGGTGGTTGATGTGTTACAATCTCCCCACTTAAGGCTTGATGCCCTAGTCAAAATCCAAGACACAACTCATAAACTAGAATTGGGCTTAGTCGGTGAGTTGTAATGCCCAATCCAATGATGACTCCATGCCATGATATGCCTCCAACCCCAACCACGATAGTTCTTTCCTAGTTGAACCTCATATACCAATTGTCACAACCCATCCTAATGATAGAACTGCAACATTAATTTGATGAGATTAAACTACTAATATAAAATGGTTAAGGCCATAATAATAGACCAACTCAATTCTCTTCTCACTTCTAATGTGAGACTAAACTATGGTGCCAAAGTCTCCTCCACATAACGCATGGCTTCATCATCAAAGCCCAAGGCCCAACTAGTAGCTCAAAATTATGCCCAATCAGTGGCATTGGATGTTGCATGAGGCTTCCGCCAATGTAGACATCTAGGAAAGAACTACTAAACAAGGTATGCAATTTTGAATAATACCGCCCGGTATGGGCGGTACGTACCGGTCCGTCAGCTTACCGGTACACGGACCGCCCGTTACCGGGCGGAACGAAAAATAATATATATATATATATATACCGAACGGTATACCGCTCGGCATACAGTTTCGTACCGTACCGAGCGAACGTCAAAACTCCAGTATGATACAAAATTGCATACCTTGCTACTAACCCTTGCACACAGGAAGGTTTATGTGGTTTAAACTTTAAACCATAATCACCCCAAGAGAAACAAGCATCATTGCCATGATCCCAAAACTTGCCCTGTAGTTCAAAAGAAGACATGCTACATTAAAATTCATTGGTCTTGAGTGATTCCTAACAAAACTATCTAGAATGTGACTAACAACAATTTTTGCTCTAATATATAGCTTACAACAATTAGCAATTGGCACCCCCTGCTTGGTAGAACCAATAAAGAAGAGCCATCAAAAAGTGTTTCCAAGAAATGTACTACTACTATCATACATTGAGAATCAAAATGACATAAAACTAGTAATTTAAATAATACACACTGCACAGGTGCAGATACTACATCGCATACAGAAAGTTAACACTAAACACAAAATAAAAGCATCCATGATTGTTTGGGTACCTTCTTCATCCTCAAGCACTTTAGACATACCAAACTTAAAAGATCTCTCAATTCACTGACATGAGAAGGATGATATACAGGTATTGGCAACTCAATGTAACCAAAATGACCTAGACAAAGAAAAAGACTGTCATTGGAAAATGGTACCAAAAAACATGTTGTGATAGCAAGTTTTATCTACAAATTAAATGATATACACATGCATACCTTCACAATTTCCAATTTCAGCTGTCCCACAGGTTTCACATCCACCAGATTCCAATGGCAAGCCAAGAAAAGGATTTGCTAACTGGGATGGGTGTGAAATGGGACAATCACTTATGGAGTATGTCCTCTGTCATGCAAATATGATATCATGTTATAGAATATTCACTATGGCAATATTGGGAAATCAACAGGTGCAATCAATTATGCAAATTATAGTTTTGTTAAATATGCAATAGCATAAAAGCAATTAAACATAAGTTGTATCCGTCTAGATACCATTAGGTGAACAATAAATGATACTATCGTTCTGCATCAGAAAGTCAATAAAAGTTACAGAAGAGAGGATTATTCAGGTAATCAATAAAAATGAAAGGAAGCTTTTTTTTTTTTTTTGAAAGAAAGTTTGTTAAGAAAGTAGTGCTGAACCTTTATTTTATTTCCAAAGTTTCCTGAATATAGCATGTCAGTGTCTACCCAACTAAAACCATTGGGTTTTGCATCTGTGTGCTAAAGAGTGACTACACAACTCTCAGTGAGCAAACAATAAAAAAATCCTTAAAGGGATAAGATGAACATTTTAGACATCATTCTTTATGCTAATGTCAACAAAAATGCAAAGTAATGTTGTTCTTAAATTTGTTCATGGTTATTACCCTTTGACTAGTATAGAAGCTGAAATTGATTTCAGTGATAGAATCAGATAAAATTAGCCTTATTTATGCTGTTGAACTCGAGCAGCAAACATCATGAAGTTGGTCCTATTCATACATGTAGCTGTTAGAAGCAAGTGCAGGCATAGGACTAAAAACACTCTCATTACTAATGCCTTAAGAATTAAAAAATAAAGGAATATTTTCAGAAAGCTGACATGAGAAGGCTTTAAGCTTATTCAAAATGACACAAGTGATAAAAAGCGACACTTCTGGAGGTCCACATGAGGTATGAAGAACAATGGCCAACCCGAATACCCATAGATTAGTGATAAACAAGAATTCTAGTTCAATCAACATGCTATTAATTCAATCTATTTATTTGTTTTTTTCTTTGGAACAGATTTAGTATTTTAGATGGGATATTTGTTAATTTTATAAGTTGTTACATAGTGACATCTCCCATGTTTCTAGCTTTATTTCCTAGATTGCTCAAGGATAAAAAAAGGGAAGCTGGTGAAGAAAAAGATGGAAGAAATCAAATTTTGGTTTGATTGAGAATTCCATATATACAAGGAAGTTTCATGATTTTACGAGTACAAAGATCTCATAGAATACCATCAATAAGCTATATTATCAAAAAGGAAGATTACTTATCAAGTTAAATATGAAACTTTCTCTTTTATAAAAAATGAAAAATAATTTATTGGTTTATCTTGATGTAATTGTATTTTTTATTATTTCTGTAACTTTATTTCCTTCTTGTTCTTTGGGCCTATAAAATAGGGAAAGGAATTGTTATGGGACATTAATTACTGAATAAATGAATGAGTTTTTTTTCCCCATGACGTGTAAGTGATGTAAGGCCACAAACTCTTTCCTCACAAGTTCAAAGGACTTCAAGTGGGTCCAAGAGCATTTTTTGTTTCCTATATTCCCCATGTAGTCTATCATCTAAATTTCACGAGCTAATTACATATTACCCCCTGTAATTAGATACCCTTAGCATCTCGATCCCTACACTTTAAAAAGTTACATTGATAGCCTTATAGTTACGAAAGTGAAACATCTAAGTCCATTTACCCTAACACCATTGATTTTACCAACAAAAACACGAAAACAAATGGTAAAAACATAATTTTAACATTTTCGTTGGTAGTGCCAGACGACGATGCTGTTGGGGGCCATGGGTGGCTATTGTGGATAAGAAGAACGATGACGAGAATGCGGCTCAGCAACTGCATCAACGATGTACTTAACGTTGAATTCCAGGACCTACATTTTTCTACCGTCGTTGGATACGTCCGTCGGGAGCTCAACAACCGCTTGCCCTCTAGCCTTCCAGAACTTCCCTTCCCGATTGATGACAATCACAATGAATAGAACTCCTCCGATGAGCCCCCCATCTCTCATTTTTCATGCTCATGCTACAACTAACACGGCAGCAACAGGAGCTCCGGTGACCCCACCTTCGGATCGAGCAATCACTCCCCTACTACCGCGTTAGTTTCGACATGGGCATGAAAAAGGAGAGATGGGAGGCTCCTTATAGGAGTTCTATTTGCCACGATTGTCGTCAACCGGAAAGGGAAGCTCTGGAAGGCTAGCAAGTGAGCGGCTGTCGAGCTCCCAACGGACGTGTCCGACGGTAGTAGAAAAATGTGGATCCCATAATTCGATGCTGAGTACACCATCATACCTGTTGTCGACGTAGTTGCCGAGCAGTCTTCACCTCTCACTGCCGCTCTCCTCATCCACAACAACCACTCACAACCCCCAATGACGACAACCGCCACCACTAATTGAAACGTTACAATTATTTTTTTGTTCTTTGTTTTAATATTTTCGTTGATAAAACTGACGACGTTATGGTAAATGAACCTAGATGCTTCACTTTTGTAATATAAGGATGTCAATGTAACTTTTTAAAATGTAGGGACTGAGATGCTAAAAGTAGCTAATTACAAGGGGATAATATGTAATTAGCCCAAATTTCACCATTGGGCAAAATTCCTCAACCCCAAATTATTGAGAACCTAGAATTATTGAAGCATCGAAGCCTTGCATATCAACTTCACAATCAGTCAAGTGAATCAAGGAGGATCATTGTCTTTCTTTGCATAAAAAACCATATGCATTTGAATTTTCACTACTTGTTCTTGCATTGTCCAAATTGAGAATATGTTCATCCTCTATTTTGTATTTTTTTATTTTCACCAACTCTCTTTCCAAACCAATAAAATCACTAGGCACTTAGGCGCTAGCATAGGCATCCAAGCAAGATGAGGCAAGGCCTAAGCATTCAACAAGTGGTACAGGCGAACACCACTTAGGCATGGCCCAAGCATGTGCTTGAGCCTATACACCGAGCAAATGCACGCCTAAGACAAACCCAATATAAGTCAAACTAGTATGTTGATTATGATTCGATTAAACCAAATCAATGTGTTGCTAAATCTAATTTGAGTCAACTTATGATCCATTGATTCTAGCTCGATCCAGATCAACATATCTTCCGACACCCCTCCTGCACGTGCGTAAATGAGACCCTCCTCCTTGGAAAATCTAACCAAAGAAAGACGACATCTTCCTCCGATGAAAAGCTTTTATGCAATCTTTGTAATCTCTCTCCTTCCCCTCCCTCCTCCTCAATAGCCAAGCCTCCTCAAGTGTCGATTACCCCCTCTCCCTCCACCACAGTCGCCTCCATGATAGCTCTCAATATCCCCCCCATCTTCCACCATCGTTGTCGTTGTCTCCTCCTCCTCGACAACCCCCTCTCATTCCTCCTCATTCGCCTCTGTTGCCTCTTCCTTTTCCCCGATAGCCCCCTCTCCTTCTTCTTCCTCCTCCTCCGCCTCCTTCCTCATAGCCCCCTCTCCTTCCTCTACCACCTTGATAGCTCCCCTAACTCCTCCCACTTCCCCTATCCTCCTTTTTTGATAGCTCCTTACTTGTCCCAACCGACATCAACCACACCCTCTTGCTAGCTCCTTGCTTCCCTCCCAACAGATAATCCTGTTTTGTTTTGTGACTTTTATCGTTTTTGTTATTAGATTTGGGAAAGATAATTTGGTCCTTTAAATGAACACAATTTGATGTTTGATTTTTATTTTAGAGATCATATTTATCAATAATGATATATTTTTAATAAAAGAATAATATTTGAGAGAACCTCGGGCGTTTTGGAACCTTAGTGCCTTTTAGCGCCTAACGCCTTTGAGTACATTATTTCAAACCCCTAAGCCAATCACCCTTTCAATACATCAACAATAAGTAAAATTTGATATAAGATAACCAGCAAAAAGAAGATTGATGTAGCTTGTTATGAATGCTCATTTCTAAAGTACTATAATTGGCATCGAGGAGACCTACTGAGGTCATTCTAGAAAAAATGCCAAATTGTTTGTATTAATTATATATAATCCCCGTATAACATGATTCCACAGGCCATCTAACTGTGTATCTCTTGCAGCAATTATACATCTCCCACATGATATTATAGTTTGAGCTTCAATAAATTTATAGACATGTAGGAGTTAGGACAATCAGTTTCTTGCCAGAACAATCTGAAGAATGATAAATTGCATAATTAACTATCACACTTCTCAAGAAGCATGCTTCTTCAGAGTTTCTAGTGTAAAAATTCTCTTATATGTTTTTTATTTGATCCATATTGTACACATGTTTTGCCTCCATTTTCCTCGTATTCATCTGAGTGTTGCCTACATTATATTCTAAATTCTTTGGTTTGATGGTGAAGACTTCAGGATGGAAGTTCTGTCATGAATATCTACTGAATCCAAGTAGATATCAGAAGTTTACAGAGTATAATGCAAAATGAACAGAACTAATAATCGGTCTAAGGTCCAAAAACATTGTATAATATTAAGAGGAGGACCAATATGCAATGCAAAGTAAAGAAAGAGCAGAAATGGCAGAAGAACACATTAATCTAAATACAAGTCAACCAATAGAAGCTTACAAAGAAAAGAAAACACTAGATCTAGAAAAACATTTGATGAAATGAGAGACTAATTTGAGAAAACACACAAATACTTACAATTTCCTCAGCAGTTGCTATGCTAAATTTGATGCTACGAATAGATCCATCTAAGACAAGTGGAGAGGAAACTTGATCTTCCATGTCACCAAGTATTTTTCTCTATGCCTTAAAGCTGACTCATAAGTAAAAGAAGATATTATAACCTGACAAATAAAAAGTGAAAATTTCATTTAAGTACTATAATATGAACTAGACCGAGCACTAGCATGGAATGAAGCCTTAGACTTTAGGTTTTACAAATATCTTGACTGTAAGTACAAAACATGAAATGACAACACATGTAGTTCTCCATAAGAATCAAGAAATCAACCCCGCAACAAATGGAAAGAAGATCCTTAATCTTACAATTTGCAGGAACGTAGTGTAAAAACCTCGATATAACAAAGCAACACCTGCTGTTGAACCACCCTAACACTCAAGCTACCAATGTTGGCATAATCTTCAAGCAATCACAGGACAATCATCAAGATCATGCATAAAGTCATTCGGGAGATCATGAAAATCTAACTAAAAAGAATCACATTTTCATGAGATTTCCATGTGTTACAATTAACCTTAAACAGATGAATAAAAGGGCAAGGTGTTAACTTTTCCTTTCACCAATCATAAAGTATGAGACAATGAGAAAAGAATCTGCATCAGCTTCTTAGTGCAGATGAAATATCAATTTGATAGTTGAAAACTTGACATTAAAGCAACAAACGAATAGTGTATGACAACGTTTCTAAAAAGCACTCAAGCGCCCACAAGGTGTTAACGTTTCCTTTCATCAATCATAAAGTATGAGACAATGAAATAAGAATCTGCATCAGCTTCTTAATGCAGATGATATATCAATTTGATAGTTGAAAACTTGGCATTAAAGCAACAAAGGAATAGTGTATGACAATGTTTCTAAAAAGCACTCAAGTGCCCACCTAGCGAGGCCCGAGCATCTCGCAAAACCTCTAGGCAAGGCGTTTCAATGAAGCGCCACTCGAGCGCTCACTTGAGCCTAGGTGCCTGGCAAGTGCTCGGGTAAAGTTGGGTTGGCACTCAAGCCTGGTTTGATTGACCAAGCAAGTTGGTTCAATCAAACCAACTAATGTACCATAACACAAAACATAAAACTCGCGGATGCTTCTTATATTGCAAAATGGTACAGATTCTATCTTTGTTGATCGATTTCCAAAATGGCATATTTTATTTCTTGCAAAAAGACCACGGATGCTTCTTATATTGCTAACCTTTATTTCAATAAAGTGGTCAAACTTCATGGAATTCCTAAATCTATCACATTAGATAGAGATACTAAATTTTTTAATCATTTTTGGAGAAGTTTATGAAAGAAATTTGGCACCAAACTATTATATAGTGGTGCTTATCATCCTTAAATAGAAGGCCAAGCTTAGGTTGTTAATAGAACCTTGGGTAGTCTGCTACGATGTTTTGCTGCAAAAATACCTAAACAATGAGATCTCATGCTACCTTGAGCTAAATTTGCTTATAACTCTATGATTAATCATTCTATGGGCAAGAGTCAATTTGAGATTATTTATGGTCACATTTCACCTCATTCTCTAGATCTCGCTGAAGTACCTAAATCACCTTTATCAAGTTGAAAGAGAGAGGATTTTGCAATTACCATAACAAAAACACATGAAGAAGTAAAGAAGAAGCTTGAGGCTAGCAACCAAGTTTACAAAAAAAAAAGGCCAACAAGCATCGTCGTGTGATGATCTTTGAAGAAGGAGATCTTATTTAGGTCTTTTTGAAAAAAGAACGTTTTCCGATAGAAACTTACAATAAACTCAAAGAGAAGGAAAATGGCCCCTATTGAATTCTCAAGAGAATTAACGACAATGCTTACAAAATTGAACTTCCTCCTAACGCTCACACTCACTCCACATTTAACATTCAGGATATATCAATTTACCATGATAATAATGACGACAACTCATGGACGAGTTCTCACCTGGGGAGAATGATGTAATGCATGATGAGCATTGAATTCTCCCAAGTTCCAAGACAATAAATTTCAAGCTCAACCCTATCAAATTTCAAAAAAATAATTAGTATCTTGAGATAATTATGAAAATTCAAAACCACCAAAGTATAATGCACCATGAATTTAATATAATATGTATTGCAATTTGTGGTTGACTTTTAGTATATTGTGACTCATTAATTAGGTGATTGAAGGATTCAAATTTATAAGGGATTATAAAAGGGGAAGGAAGGAAGGAAGGTTGGTGGGGTATTCTTTTTTTTTTTTTTAAACCTTATCAAATTTCTATATTTTGAGCTATTAGCTCTTAAGTATCTCTTGAAATAAAGAGAGTTCTCTTTGTCCTACCATATCTCACTTCATTTTTCACCCTCTCATCTCTTCCTTTTTGTTTCACATCACAAAGGCATTGTGAGTTTGAGGCAGAAGGAGAGGAGAGAACAGGAGAGGGGAAGAGAGGAAAGGAAAGAAAAGGAGCGGGAAGGAGATGAGCAAACAGAAGAGGGCGGAAAGTTGAGGAGTGAGGAGGAGATGTGCTAACGGGAGAGGGAGGAGAGAGGAAAACCAGGGAAGAGGAGAGAGGAGCGGTAGACGGGCTAGGGCGGCGGCAGCTGGTAGGGCACGACAGCACGGGGTCAGGCACTCGAATAGTATGCACACAAAAATCTTGGATTACGAAACAATGGTTCGCCCTAATATCATCGGAGCGAAAACGAAGCCCGGAAAAGGCAAGAGAACAGCTACCGATGCATTTGCCGTAATGAAGTCCCATCATAAGAAAAGTACACGCGCTATTTAGGAGAGAAGGGCATCGACATTCATCGGAAGCGGGGGCAAAGGCGTGCAAGAGAGGAGCCGTCGAAAGAAGAAGAGAACCCAACAAGGACGTCGGCGGAGAAGCGAGGGGAAGACTGAAGGGAGAACGAATGATAGAGAGAGACAGAGAGATTATGACCTCGCCAATGGGGTGAAGATCGCCGACGCCGTTCTTTTCCCTCTTTCTTCTCCTCGCACCCGGTCGAAGAGATCTTGAAGTGAGGCGACAGCAAGACACGAAACCCTACTCCTCCACGTCCTTCCTCTTGCTCTCTCCGCTCTGTGCGGAGGAAGAAGAAATGCGAAGACGAAATGAGGGCTGCTCTTCACACTCAATTTAAAGGCCTCGCTACAGTCTGCGGGAGAGAGTCGAGCAGAGAGGCGACAAACCGGTGACCATTTTAAGAACCGCATCACGTCACCGCCATGGAGAGAGGGCGGGGTGGGAAAGGAACAAAATGATAGAGAAAGGCCAAATTATATATATTCATATTTATATATATATAGAGAGAGAGAGAGAGAGAGAGTTTTTGTATTTAACGCTTAAAATTTCTAATATTGAAGGGAGGATATATGTGAAGGGATAAGTACGCCCTTTCGTGACCGGCATTGAGTATTGTAAAGCGAACATAAGAAAAGGACGAGTGAAGGTATCACCGGCGGTGACGCCACTTCTCCGGAGTGCAAACGTAAGATAGATAAAGAGGAAACTGGAATTAAATAGTAAGGTGCGACGTAAAATTCCTAAGATGCCCCTTCCAGTTGCGCTTCTTCGGACCCCAATTCGGTGTGCGGACCAATGCACAACACGTGGTGAAGATTCGAATTCCGGTGTGAATCATTAAGGGTTTTGGTGCGGGTAATGAGATGGGATCTTGTGAGAGGCGCTGCAGCGGATCCGCAGTCGGCTCGAGCGTTTGGGGATTTGCTGCTGCCAAACAACCTGGTCCGGTCGAGCCAGAAGTGATCCGGGTCAAGACCAGATCGAATGTTGCAGGCCAATTACACCTAGTAAGCTAACACGAATAGAAGCAAGTAAGATTGATCTGCCTCGGATTTGACCTTCTGTGAGGAGAAAAGCATATCCATATCACTTAAGAGTTAGAATAGTTGCTGACAGTATGAGATATGTATAAAAATAATGGATTAAGTACATGAGATTCTCCCATAGTTGAAGACAAGCTTTTGGAAAAAGTCTCGGCAAATATTCGGGAGCTTGACGTGATGCCTTAACAAACAAATAAATAAGATTCAAATCAGAACAAAAAAATATTTCAAGCATAATCTTTAAAATCTATACACACTCCTTTCCTCCTACTTGAGCATATCTTAGAATATTAATTTGATTATAGGAGGGAGGGACGGTATTGAGAATAACATCATACACTCCCATCTCTTAGCTTTAAGTCACCACACCGAACTAATCATTCAATTCAAAAGTGATTTTTATTATCCTAACCCTTCTCAACTCAAGTATGTGTGTACCAAGTTGGACCTTATCAAACATTGCCCGAAGAGCAGAAGTCAAAGGCTATTAAGAAATGGAATATTTAGCTGAAAGTGTACATCTCTGCTTACTTCCATGTGAGACACAACAAATTCCCATCTCTTTTATTTGGTGGCAAGCCGACAGAGGAACTTGTCAGGTGAAGCATCAGTCCCCAAAAAGCCTTTTCTTCCACCACATGGAAATATTTATTTATGAGCCATGTTTGCTATTTACATTACAAAATCCTTGTTGTTTGCTATATAACACTTATATGCTAATCATACACCCCTTCTCTGTCCAAAATGATGACATACCAACTTTCTCAATTACGAAACTAATTCATGGAACATTACTTGTCATTTTACTGGTCTTTGCATAGCTATATCCTTTCAGAAAATATTCACCATGAATGGCCCAGATAGTTAGCCTCATAATGATACTACAAATATAAATATTGCAATCACAAGAGGTAAAACAATTTTATTGGCAACAATAAAAGAGAATTTTAACAAAAAATAAAAATTATATCTACCGCTATTTCATATATTTTTAACAAACAATATGATCCAATGATAAGAACGAGTTTTAATACAACCTAAAAGAAGATCAAATTCGAGTTATAAAAATATTTAAAATAAAATTACGTACATTAACTTTCTCCTCACACCTCGGGCATTGAGTACACCCTTTCTTTTTCTTTTCCTATGATCCACTGATACTTTCGATCTACTCATTTATAAAATTAATTCCTATGTGAAAATGAAGAATCCTCAAATTAAATTATGGTTACATCTTTGAATCGATTTGCTTCAAAATTTCGAAGTGCATAGAGCTATTGAGCTCCACAAGACCACTGAAAGATTTCAAACATGCCAACAGAGTTCACTTCTGCCAAGGGAACTTAGTTCACAGAAAAAAAGAGATAAGATGATGTCTTAAAAGGGCTTCCTGCCTCCTTTAAACTTATGCAAGAGAACTATGGCACTGGAATAAACCATAGCAGTTCACTGATTCTAATTCATAGTAGTCCAGCGCTCAAATAATCACACTTTCATCATGCCTTCAACTCCTCAGGGAAATGACGCAGCACCTAAGTCGTCAGTAATACAATCAGTTGGTCCTTTTCAAAACGAGTACTGACATGGTCCTTCCAGTCAATCAATCGTCTTCTGAAAATAGTGAAGAGACAGTAGTCAACAAGTAAATAAGATTTCATCACCATGGTTACATTGAGGCAACCATGTGAAATTTTTGGTAAAATGGGATGTCTGTCAGACGATTTCTCTTCCAAATTTTGCATATTTTAATTATGAGAAGTGCAGATACAACTGAAAAAGTGTTCTTGATGGACTCAATCAAGAACTACATGCTGTATTGTGTGTACTTCAGTGGGCTATTGGACCAGTGTGTCTAAAATACCAACATAATTTATCCTTTAAATTTGTTTCTAATACTAAATGATGAGTTTTCTAGTTCAGTCCTAAAGCTTAAAAAAATTAAGAGCATGTGCCAAATTTCTTTCCAACTTACTTTCAGGATCAGTGTGGAAGTAGAAACTTGCAGCGACAATGAAGTAGCAGAGTATCAACATTAAACCCTTGAAATAGTTTGCAGTGCCATCCTGAAAAAGGAAGTAATAGGTTAGATTATGTTTAGATGACACTAAATTCCTCCTATTTGAAAACTTGTTGGAAAGAAAGGTCAAATGGTTCTATTGGTCTTAAACTTGGCAACAAAATTCAACTGAGAAAGATACGCTGAAAGTCTGAAACCACAGCAGTTAAAGACTTCCATGCAGTGCAAGCATCTAAATAATCATCAAAATGCAGAAGAAATAATAAATAATGAAAAATACTACTTCATATATCCCAAGTAGAAGTTAACGTTTCTCAAACTCATGCAAGATTCAAGTAAAAAAAAACCAAATTTAGGAACAAAAGGATTATACGCTTCTTTTAATCCCTTTTATTCCCACTAAAATCCATTTGTATTTTTCCCTTTTCCTTTGCTACTGCACATGCTATTAAATGTTTTAATCTTTTTACTACTGTTTCCTTCTGTTTTCCTTTTACCTATGTGTTTTATTCTCATCATCTCATATTTAAATGTCTGAGTAGAGAAGCAGAAATTTAGCCTGTAAAACTCAAGAAGCCAGAAGAATGAGTGTATCTTTAATAATCTGTGCACCCACCTGAAGCATGAACGCCACAACCAACACTGTTATAAAGAGAGTTGCTGTCTCAAATAACTGAAAATTCAAGTCCATTTGCTGCCTCATGAGCCAACCAACAACCACAGAGAATGGAATCTACAATTACCAGCAGAACAAATAATAATTAACATCAATGTATTAAAAAAAAAGGAGAGAGATGAATATTTAACAAAAAAAATCTTCAAAAATATGCTAAACTAATTCAGAAATTCACATGCAGTGGAGTTTAATTCAGCAAGAATTGGAGAAGCATGTGTAAATTATTATAAAGTGCTACATCAGAAAGATTAATGTTTGATAGACAAATTAAAAAATATGCGAATTGCATGTAATGAATCTACATCAGTTTGCTTGAATGGCAGCAGAAGCTTTAGAGGAAGAAGCCTTAAAAATTGCTAAATTTTCAAAATTACCACAAACATGGATATCTGAGTAGATGATCCGATTGCAACCCCCAAAGTGATATCCTGCATGAGAAAAAACAAGGAGGTAAATAAATTAATTTTATGTGTAAAGTTAATCCACTAGATCAACATCTCAGACTTACAAGCTTATTTTTCATGGCAAACATAATTGCACTAGCGTGCTCAGCAGCATTCCCAACAATTGGGAGCAAAATGACACTGATAAAGGCCATTGGCAGGTTCAACGCATCTGAAGCTCCCTAATCAAAGATGCAGAGACAAAATAAGATATTTAAAAGGATCACAGTGTTCTTGCCAGTTAGATAAGTTATGATAAAATATATAGGGAAAATTGTCAGGATATGCATAAAATTTTGAATCATAGGATGATTAACAAATAGTAGCTAGCTAGTAGAGCTCACAACAAAGTTTAATAATTTGCAAAAACAGATTAATCTTGATTGCAGTTACTAAAGAGTTATAAATTAATTAGTAAAGACAACAAGTCTTTAAACTCCACATCATGAAATTTCCTCACATTTTCAAATAATTAGTAAAGAGGAAAAACAGTTGAAGATATGGTAATAATTAATTGGCTTTGTTCTATTGGTACTCAACCTGTTGCACTGAAGTCATCACCACAGGGAGATCTGTAGGGTGAAATGATGGTAATACTAAATAATTCTACATATGAAACATATAAATGTCGAATTCTGATGGTACATGCCTACAGAATCCAACATATAAAAGTATATTAACAATGCAAAGCATGAATTTAGCTAGTTTTTTATTATTGGAGGCATGGAGTATTATTTGAGATACAATAGGCAAACTAAGCTCTGTTTTTCAACTGCAATTTGATGAGATGAGTAGAGAGTATTTGCCAGATTAGACAAAGATTAATATTCTTAGACAGGTCATAATACTCAGGAAGTTCATCTTGTTCTAAGTCCCAGCAGTATCTCTTCCATGATCATTTACTTTCTTTGCAACTAAACTCAGATAAGTTCATGAATTCTTGTCAATCAAGTTTGTTGACATTTTTCAAATTAAAAATTGTGTAGGAAAATACACAAATAATTAATATGACAATTCTAAACTGTCCAATATAAATAATATGAGTATTGATGTACCTCTATGGCATCAACAAGGTATTCAGACAGAATGGAGATCCAAAGAGTCAAAATTGCTAGCCATGATATTGCTTCCCATTGGCTTAATTCTGGAGGCTCATCTTCATCCAAATCAGCCTCATTGAGCCCCTCTTCCTAGATGATCCAACATTTTTTCAAATTTAAGAAAACACAAAGCCAGACATCAAGTGCAACAAAAGCCAAAGAAAACAAAAACATAGATGCCTTTACATTGAGAAATAGAAAATATCAACTTACCTAATGCTTTTATCTTTTGAAGAAAATCTTATTAAGAGATCAATAATACTATAAGTACAGAAACAGAAAGTAATAAGAAAATCAACAACAACAAAGTAGTAAAGTCCCAATAGTTGGAGCCCATTTGGGTCTTGACTACATGGATCTTTTGTCACCATCATATCTTTATTTAAGTTAAAAATATTTATATTTTTTAATAAAATATTTTGAAATAGTCCTTTATATACGAATAACAATCATTTCACCCATTTGGACTATCATATATAGGCCTCTTGTGCACATGTCCATATCATCTTTTTTTTTCTATATTTCCTAGTAACTTCACAAATCTATCTCAATATTGTCATCTCATAAAGGATTTATTAAGCCTTGTAAATAAGAAAATAAAAAAAAAGAGGACTAATAGATTAGTTATAGCAAATAGATAGGTTAACTGCATCTTTGAGCTTTATTCCTCACACTTTATTAAGGTGAAAATCATTGATGCTGACAGTGATAGTGCTAATTTCAATCATAATGCATTACAATTTTAGCAGAACACTAAAATTTTTCTCCTTCTTAGTACTCTAGCCATCTTTAAATAGTTATCTGGTAATGTTCACCACTTATTGCATGGACTTTGATGTCAAAGTACACATCAAGAAGCCTGGTGATAAAAGGAAAAAAAAGGTTTCTACTTTCTACTGTGCTTAAACTGTTGTCAAGCTCAAAGCACCATTAAAAATTCAATTAGAAAATAGTAGAAATTAAGCACGGTGAATTACATGTATGGAGCCCTATTTGCCAAATATTAAGGTTAAGTTCATGCACTGAGGAAATATGTTAGCAGTTCCTTAGTAGTATGGTATGAATAAAAAAGAGGAAAACAAGATATGCATGGTGATTGTCCAATATTCACTCATGAACAATATTACCATGTATTTGCAAGGTCAAGAATGTTCAAATAACATGTATTTTCTGTATCCCAACGCGCAATGGGATACAGTAAACATTTTGATCCTAAGATCAGATGCAGGTTCAGCAAATGAACTCTGATGCAAATGCATCATAGGTTAATGGGAGAAAGAAGATCATAACAATGACTAACACATCAAAATGTTTACAAACAAAGATGTTAATAAATATGAAATCGACAGTGTGAGAAAGCTACATCTGAAATCAAATTTCCAAGATGCATCAGGTGACTCACATCTTCAATTGGATGGTAGAGATTCCTATGACTCTTGAGTTGAAAAACAAGGTAGCTTGCATAAGCTATAAGCATGACACAACTGCTAAACCTTGAAAGGGCAACCTCTGACTTGCCATATTGCACCTCAGAATGTGTAAAGTGGAGGACTGCAGGAAACATTAAACCCATAACGGCCATCAACAACAATCCCGAGTTCACAACAGCAGCAGCCTGTAGCATATTAAATCTACATGTATATCAAGTCTATAAAGACCAATCTAAAACATAGCAACTTAAAAATGTTTGGTGTACAAAAGTCCTACCTTGTTAAAGATTTGATCTTTTTTGGAATGGACTACCCCTCCCGCGAAAAAGGCACAACCTAAAACTAGTAGCATATTTGATAATATAGAGCCCAGCAATGATTGTTGAACAACACGAATCATTCCATTTTTTAATGCATACATAGCTATTATCATTTCTGTTGCATTCCCAAAAGTAGCATTTAGCAATCCTCCAACTGTAGTGACAAAGAGAATTTACAATCAAAGTGCAACAGGCATCTGATTAGAACAGAATTCGGAAAGAAGCTGGAACAGTTGATGGAAGCATTATGAGGTATCATGCTACTTAAAAAGAAAATGAATAAAATTTACAAAAGATGAAACTGTTACAATCTCTAATGTACCTGTTTGACCAGTGTATGCAGCAAGCTGCCTGCATCATGACAGTAGCACATAACAATTAGCAAATTTGAGGGAAAATGTGCAGCACTGTCAAAATTTATATTCACAAATAAAGCATAATTTACTCTGTTGCATATCCCAAACGCTCGGCCAAAGGAGTAATACCTATCAAACTGAAGAAGAAAACTAGTCCCTGCAAGGTATAAAGAAGAAAATTAGATTGTGATGATGTTCCAGCAAATAGTTGGGACCTACGGTTTTGTTGTTGTTGTTATTCTCATTTCTTAGTAAAAAAAACTAAACAAGATAGTAAGTAGTGTTTTTTGCTTATTTTTAAAAAATAAAAGCAACTTTTACTATAATGATGAGACCAAGTATATGGACTATGCGATAGTACTCGGAGGAAGCAAAGATTTAAGCAGTGTGGTCCTGACTCCTGTTAATTGGTCATCTCATCGAAGTTAGTACTATATTCTCTAGATAAAATAACCATGCTCATAATTCACAGTTATTATTATTTATTTAAGCAAACTCCATCTAAGTATCACTCAGTGTGCAAGTAACCCGGGGTTTTAATTACCAAAGAAATACTGGTTAAGTTAGTTTCATATAGCTGACTAACATTTGTAGCACTTACAACTAGAAAACTGCAAAGAAAATGGAAATATTAGGTAACAATGCTATCTTAAATTTGGCTTACATGATTTTCAGTAAGAAAATGGAGAACAATTGAAAGAGGTCCAAAAGGTAGTAGAATGTTAATTTTTGTGCCGAATATAACAACTTTAATGCTTTTGGATAATCTTTTTAGTATTCTCCAGAGGATCCATGAATAGGCAACACTTGAAAGAGGACCATTATGAGGCATCTCAGGAGGGTATCTCTTCACTGAGGACACTGATGAATCGACAATTGTCTCCACCTCCATTGCAAAACTTTCCTTTTCATCTACAGGTCTCATCTGCATATTTAAGACATCAAAAAATAATTACATTACAAGAATGTAAAAAATCAACAAGGAAAATTGTCATACAAAGCCATAAAAGTTTTCTATATCTTGTTGTACATTTATTTTCTTTTAGAAGAGGAAAGGGCAGGAAGTTATTGTCATAAAAAAAACAAAAACAAAATCAACTGATAAAACCTTATAGAACTTAAGAACATTGACAATAACATAACACCCAAGAGAAGAAAAATCACAAAAAAAAATAAAATAAAATTGGGAAGTCATGGTTTACTATAACAGATATAAAAAAACTAAATTTATCCCAGCATGACTCATCAATTGCATCTGTTATGACCCATCCTGATAGGATATCAAAAAATAATTACATTACAAGAATGTAAAAAATCAAAAAATAATTACATTTCATCTACAGGTCTCATCTGCATATTTAAGACATCAAAAAATAATTACATTACAAGAATGTAAAAAATCAATAAGGAAAATTGTCATACAAAGCCATAAAAGTTTTCTATATCTTGTTGTACATTTATTTTCTTTTAGAAGAGGAAAGGGCAGGAAGTTATTGTCATAAAAAAAACAAAAACAAAATCAACTGATAAAACCTTATAGAACTTAAGAACATTGACAATAACATAACACCCAAGAGAAGAAAAATCACAAAAAAAAATAAAATAAAATTGGGAAGTCATGGTTTACTATAACAGATCAAAAAACTAAATTTATCCCAGCATGACTCATCAATTGCATCTGTTATGACCCATCCTGATAGGATATCTGTCTCATTAGATCATTAGCTTATTGAGTTTAAACCTCTGGTTCAAAATACTTAAGCTGAAATTAATAGTCTCACGTCCGCTTCCCATGTGATACTAAAATTTTAAGTATTATAATTTTTCTACTTAAGGGCTTAACGTACCCATCAAGTATCTAACCTAACCTCATCCTAATATGTTGCACATGAGCCTAACTCAGTAGTGGCTCCATGTCATAACGTGCCTTCTAATCCCATTAACGGGTAGTTCTTTCCAACTTGAGTCTCTCATTATGGCTGATATTATGTCAACTCTAATATTATTTGTCATGACTCCTCTTGATAGGATAATTATCCAATTAACTTATTGAGACTGAACTATTAGTCCAAAATACATAAACCAGGTTATATAGTAATACACCCATTAGACCAAGTCAACCAAATCTTTACCCACTTCTCACTGGGGTGTTATTATTGATCGGATGACAATCGATTGTACTCCCCAACATTAGCATTATAATGCATAAAGATGCATACAGTCGGCATGTCTGGCCTCATAGATGGATCATCGAACTTAATCATATGGATAACATAGAGGAGAAGGGAGGTAGAATTATTATCTTCTACACTACCAAAAGGGATAGGTAGGTTTAGCACATGAAGACTTACCTAATATGGCAAGAAAATGACTTTTATTGGAACACAAATTATTTCTAATCAAGGCATAGAAGATGAACAAAACCATCGTAAATAGTCAGAAAAATGTCTAGTTATTCTTGCTGCTGTAAGTGCTACTGAAACTAAAAGAAAATGTTAACTCACTTTTCATGCTTGACACATTGAAATAGCACTGAACCTTCCACCGAGATTTATCAGAACGCCATAAGAGTCCTCACTGTTCTATTTTCTTTTTATCTTTTCTCCCTCTTTTTCCCCCATTCTATCCCCAGTCCCTGATAGTTGCAGCATTCCAATACCAGAGATTTTCTTGTGCAAATAGGTAGTTAAGGAGATCATTAAGTAACTCAGAATCATTCTATTCTGAGGACGATTACTGTGAATCCAAGACCATCCAAGAAAAGATAGAAGACTCAAATGCATCAGTAATGACCATGAGAATCTGCTTTCTAAAAGCATTAAAAAAACTCAAAATAAACTGGCGAAGATTCAAATAGTTCCAAGAACTAAAGCCTGAGCCTAATCCAATATGTTCCAGTTTCGCATACAAAAGAACAAGAAGCAACATCAAGAACTAAAAATGGAGATCAAGCAGGAAGATTCACTACAATTATACCAGTATCAACACAGCACAACAGATCAATAACAGATGGAACCAGGGAACAAATTGGTTCGACTAACCATTGCTCGTTTTCGTCCTTCGGATCGCGTAACGTATGAATTATCAGAAGGTATCGCGGATCCTAAAAATCTGGCAAGCAAATCCGCAACTTGGAATACTCAACATCAAGATCTCTCTCAGATGGCGAAGTGGTATGTGGCAAAGAACCCAAACTTGGCCGAACGGAAACCAAAACCCTACAGGCTTTCCTCTATTCTCCGCGAGTCTCCACCGGATTCGAACGTGTTGCGATGGAAGATTCACGGAGATCGAAAGGAACAAGTGTTTCCTCCTTGCTTGTTCGATTTTTGAAAAATTTCTGCCGCAACTTACGATTTTTCTTTCTCCTCCTCGGGTCTCGCCGAACTCAAACGAGTTGCGATGAAAGACTCACAGAGATTGGAGGAAGTGATGCCTCCTTGCGGTGTTCGATTCTTGGGGCATTTGGTCCTTCCATCCGACCTCGTTCCTTACAGCAGCTGCTCCACTTGCCTCTCTCTCGATCGGAATCGGAGTATCGATCTTTCCCTCTTTTCTTATGGGATTCAACTCTGGAAAAGGACGACGGCGATTGCACGTAGGACGGCCCAAAACCAAGGACGAAGCTTCCATGAAGCTTCCCGGAGGACCCCACGGCCCGAGGCAGGCACGGCGACTCGGCCGAGTCTTGCTCTGCCCGGACGCCGACTCGGTCTGCTGCCGCTCAGCTGTCCTCATCACGACAGCACCCAGCTTCCCTGCTCACACTTCCAAGTGGACCAACTCATCCAAAGACGCTGACATCATCGGCGGAAAAATCTGGATCCTGCCACGGCCAAGTACAGCAAATCCCCACTGAGCGTTGATTGCGGGTCACTCGCCATGGATTTTTGGCATTTGATTTCCGTACGCACGGCCTTTCTTGATGTGTTGGTCTGCTACATTGATGAATCGGACGGTCGAGGGCGGACTTGATGTAATATAGTGGGGTCCACGTCCACACAATGACTCAATCTGAGTGGGCGCCCATGAGGGTACAGGTCGGGGTACATGCGAGCTCTTGTCTCCACCTCCTCGACCCGATCGAATGGAACAGAGAAACCACCTGTTGGATTTTACTTGGTCAAATACTTATCAAGACATAGTTTACTCAAGGTGGAACCCAACCAATTATTTTTTATCATATTTGTTTCATTGAGAAAAATAAGCAAAAATTGTGATTTATTTTCTTTCCATGATCTTTCTTAATATTATAGCTGCAGAGATCTGAAGTCAAACTATTGCAAGAATTCAGCCTTGTCATTTGCACAATAGACATGTACTGCACTCTCTCTCTCTCTTTATATATTTATATACATTTATATGTCAGTCTGTTCTGAGATGCAGCTCTGTTGATATGTGAATGAGCTGTAGAGATCCAAACTAATCAGAATGAATCCAATCTAAAATGGCAAATCAAAATTTTTGACACCAAATCCTCCAGGGAATCTCAACATACATGTATACATATACATAACACACAGTGATTTGGCCTTAACTATGTTTCCTTCTCTCCGATGTGCTCAGAAGACAGCTTGTATCACATGATAAGATGAGATCAAATTGCTTAATGGGCATGAACTGTTGTGCAGAGCTTCGTGCATGGTGGAGTCACCACGGTCTGCAAGGAGGCCTATTCCCATGTGGCTTTCCCAGGGGCTAATATGCTCCATGGTTTCATGAGCAGACTTCAGAAACCAGCAAGATGACCGGATGAGACCTTCAGTTCCTGTCACTTGCAAACTGTGAACATAGGTGGAGCTGTTGTTCTAACTTGAGAGATCAGATAAACTCTGCGGAATCAACTGTTTTGGCTGGCTCTTCAGATGCATCATGCAGAGAACGAATGAAGTTGACAGGAACAATGGATTCGCCTTCTGATCAGCTATCTCTGTTTCACCTCATTTGGGCATCAACTTGGTTGACTTTAAGCATATTATAACTATCCTCTCCGATCCTTATGCTATATATACACATCAGAGTCAACCAACGGCAAGTTGCTTCCTCTTGCATGGCCACCCTTTATCTTCAAGAACAAGGATAAGACTGTGTGCAGTAACTAGGAAAAGGAAGGAAGAAGCCCCTGTTCCTTCCTCTTTTGATCCATTCCATTAAAGGAAGGAAGGAAGAGGCTCCACAGTTCCATGCACGGTTGACCGCATTCATTTCATCTGCGCACTGGTTTCCACGGATATATGCATGCACAGCAATCCTTGGGCAGCAACATGAAACTGAACTGCTCCAGGGGTCTCTCTTCTTCCCGAGCCTGGCCTATCATATCCGCTATGGAGGAGATCAGGAAGTACATCATTCCGCGGGCAGAGAAGAGAGAGAGAGAGAGAGAGAGAGAGAGAGAGGGGGGGGGGGGGTTCACCGGAAAGTGCACGGCCATGGGGACGACCGAATCGGAGAGCCCGGGGGGCATGCATGGCTTCCTTGGACTGGTTTGGCCGCGGTCACGGCTTGGGTCTCTCTCTCTTTTTGCTCGGTTGCTTCCGCCATTGATGAGCTGAGTTCCATGGTACTGTATCGGCACGTAGCTTTGGCGCAGCATTATCATGTCTGTCTCTGCAGCGGCAGCAGCAACGGTGGCCATGGATGATGGATGGAGTTCACAGATATATATATATATATATATATATATATATCTCCGCGAACTGTTCTCTTTCTTCCTTCTTTTTGCTGCTATTTGCTTTTGGCATGGATCGAAAAGGCTTCATGATCAATCAGCACAACAAATGTGACTACTCTACTGACAGTAAATGAACGGATTCCTTGGAGATATGATACTTTGAATTAAAAAGTTGGTTGCTCGTCAAGACGAGTTCACTCACTTTTGCTACATCAAGCTAACTTCTTTTTTTTTTCATGAAGATTTTTGATGGGGATAAATTCTGGCAGCCTCAGCTCCCACTGTCACGTGAGCAACACTGCAGCCACGATCACAAACAGAAGGTCACATGACACTTCCCAAAGTGGATCCATATAAATCACTCTCCGGTAGTCGATAAAATAAACCTAACTCAATATTAATGGTCAATGGTATGACTTGACTTCACTAGTCTTTCCTTCCAAATAAACGATAAGAAGATCATACCTTGCATAATCCAAAAAAGCAAGGAAGCTTAATCGAAAGCATCATCCCGATAGTCCCCCGACACTGTCCTTGCGAGCGTGTGTCAACAAGCCGTTGACATTAAATATTTCTACCACATTAGGTAAGGGGAGCCTTGATAGAGTATCGTCTACTCCACCCAGTGCCCAGTTATAAAAGTCATGCCTCAGGCTAAATCGGGATAGACAAGCAAAAGAGACTCTTTACTCTCTCAATTCTTTAATGATACTATTATCTTTCTCTCACTTTGCTTTCCTGACTTAATCATCGGAAGAGTCGAGCCGAGACACCCCAGCGTAAGCCTATTGTGCAGAATCATCGACATAGCCCAAAGGTATAACCAAAAAGCTACCCAACAAAGAAGGTCGCCTAACTCTAAAACCAAGCTTCACTGCTTAATGACTAAGCCACTCCTAGCACAATGCCTCTTTCTACATCTTCCTTTGTTTTACTCGTAACGTCTTACATTCGATAGAAAATCAATTGGACCAACTTACCGGTTGACAATCTCTATCTGTTAATAAGTGTGGAAAATGAAAGCCAGTGAAGAGCTATGCACAATGGTATGTGGTATGGAAGTTGGTAGGAACAACCTTTGTAAATTCTGGATCCATGAGCTGGTTTTTTTATCTGTAACTTTGCGAGATTGTCAAGAAGGTTGTGATCTAATTCGGTACCGTTTCTTGCCGGATAAGACTTCCTGAGATCTGACCACTGAATTGCTCAGAATCATCCGATGATGAGTGATCTAATTCTGAAGTTGCATGAGTCTTTTTTTCCAAATCTAACAACAGATATAGTTGCATTAGAGATTCTTATCTGTTCGGCACATAACCCGTTAGTTCAGCCCATAATGGGATTTAATAACTCATAGCCCGTATTAGCAGTAAATTTATTTCAGATTGGATAGACTACGATTCCTTTCGAAGGAAACATTTTCCATCTCTGACTATAATTACTTTCCAAGTGTTGCGGCGCCTCTCCAGCATGCGAGCGCCTCCTCGCCTCGCCAAGGGGAGCTCTGTCCACGGGCGAATCCCCGAACGCCTCATCATCAAACTTTTCGCAGTGGGAGGGAGGTCAGCATTCCTTGGCAGAGATCTCGTTACCGCCAGCGGAAGCGTCGTAGCAGACGTATTCTCTCAATGCCGGTCGGTCACACAGACAGCACTTGGAGAATTCGTTGCTGAGGTTGTATAGAGTGCAGATTGGTTATAGTTGCAGAATGGTAAGATGTTGTTGCTCGACAGGGAACGCATGCATGCATGCATATGAATCAATTAAACAATCCTCTTCTCTTTCAGGACATATGAACTTTTTCTTGCACAATCTGTTTACTTTGCATTATTAAGTCAAAGTGAATTTGTCTATGATATGTTATGCCTTCTCATTATCTCCCAAGAAATCTTGTTGTTTCATTCAGAATGACAGAAAATTCTACTAACAAAAAATCCTCTATTTCATGATGTTTAATCGCAGCATTGGACACATGAAAGATAAAATTTTTCATTCAACTTCTCTTCTCTTGTCTACGAGAATGTATACATAATAGGAAATAAACAAAAAAAAAAAGTCTCTTCAGGTTGTTTAGAACAGCTCCTCTTCTTCACCACATGGCCGAAGCATATTAGAGTAAGGGATTAATGATGTAAACCACAATCCCAGTGGTCCCAGTTTCTTGATTTTTCCATTCTTTATACTGTAGGTGTATGCATCTTCAAGTGTAGCGAAAACAAGTAGCGTTGTCGTCGCCACCTCACACAACATGGTGAACGTCACGGTGAGTGGTTCCTTGAACCCCATCCGGTCCAAGCTTATCTCATGCGTCGTCACCCAGCGTATCGGACCGTTGCCACTCTTCTCCAGCAGCTGTAGAGCGAACACCCGAGAAGACGTACGATAATGAATCAGGCAAATCGACTTTCCCTCCCACTTTCCAATCCCAATGGTGTCGGAGGGATCGATGTTCATTCTTTCCGGCAGGTGGATGATCTGCGTGCACTCGGTCCTCAGGTCGAAGGCGACGACGTACCGGTTAATCATCCTGCGCGTTTCTGATGTCGACACCCAGAATACGGTCTCGTCGTAGACCACCGGGTGATCCAAGTCTACTGCACCCCCCCCAAAGTCGAGACGTTTGTCCATTGTCCACATCTTAGCCACCGAGTCGTAGACCTGGCATCGACGCAACGAGTGTCGCACCCAGGTTGATGAGAGGTAGACCAGCTTGTAGTCTTTCGTCACCTTGTCTCCGTCGTTCATGAAATTCACCGCAATGCCACCCTGCGGACACATGTCCGATGGTGTGGGTAGATGACACCGAGTCCCACGGGCCGGGTTGTAAACATATAAGCTACGGGTGGCAGCATGGTAGTTATCATGCATGACGAAGACAAGGCCGTCAGCTGACTCAAGGATGAAGCCATTGTTCTTGCTTAGGAATTTGCCAAAGATTCTGGGCACGCCGGCATAGGGGTCAATGGGGAGAAAGGATTCGAAGGCTGTGTAGCTCTTGATGAAGAATCCGGAGACCGGTTTGCAGAGAGATGACATGTCGTTGGGAAGCAGACAGTTTTCAATTCTGGGCTTCTCCTAACCCACGAAGTCGATGCTGAGGCTTTTCTTGTGCGTATCGGCTATGATCGCAAGCAAGATCGATACGAAGACTACGACTTCTCCTTCTTATAAGGGAGATTCTGAGCGGTATTAGGAATCTCACAATATATATATATATATATATATATATATGTGTATATATATATATATATATGTATACTATATATATTATATATAAACCATAAATATATATATGTATATATAAAATATATATAGTATACTATATATGTATACTATATATATATGTATATATATATATATGCTTTATATAATTAAAAGGAAAACTACCACCATAATTTTTAGTCTTTATCAAATGCATGTAACAAGGCCTTGTGCACCCTAATATAACCAAAGGAATTTAATTTATTAATAAATAGTAAAAATGCTCGAACTTTTTCTTTTGTTTGAGAGATGTTGTGGCTATATGTTCCTAATGAGCGAACTCATTCGTTGCTTTGATAATCTTTAATTCTGAATTGAAATGATTAGATCTAAACTAATGAAACTAGAGTTATATACTGTTATAAATTACCTCATTTTTTTTTTCTCTGAGTGCCAAAATAGAATATTCTAGAAACAATATTATTATGTTAGCAACGCTAATCTCGTTACATATTAAGTATCAACCATAAATATGTATATATGTCCTACAAGGTTTAATTCGAATTAGTATTTTGGAATTGAGTTGAATTAATGGTATGATTTTTTAATGATTAGTAGAAAGATACCATAAACCAAAATTTGTCTCGATTAGTAGAAATTGGAATGGAAACAACAATTTAGTAGTTAGCTTTAATGATTTGAGTTTGAATCTTGATGAAATAATTTTATTTTATTTTTATGAATCAAAACCAATGATCATTAAAAAAATCGATTTGATTCTGATTCGAAATTTAATAGAATCAGGATCATAATTGTGAAACCAAAATTGATAGCTGTAAAACCGAGACAAACGATTCAGGAACTGTTAACAGGACTACCTGTAACCAGAGCGATCGGCTGATGGCGTTTGCCATGCCATGCCATGCCATGAACATTCGACTCTCTCCCGCACTTAAAAAGAGGCTAACATGACCATGCAACTCCTGCCCGAACCTTCGTCTCTGCCAAGACGACTCCCCCACTGAGAAACCAAAAGAGAACAGCACCTGGGGAAAAGTCACAAACAGATAGCGTGCACCAACATCAATCCATACGAGTTGCTGCCTCGTGGGTGGTTGGATTTGCTGCAGAGAAGCACATCCAAATCACAGACCATCTCATCTGCCTCCCACTTCCCAAAGTAAAGATCCTCTGGTGGGTGTGCACTGCTGGCCTGGATCTTGTTCGGCTTCTGCCTTCCTCACCCATGTAAACCCATATCAGTAGTAAGAAAAAGGAAGTCCATACCAGAGCGGAGCTGGGGAGTCATTCGTCCGTGACAGATCCACACTCGAATCATTCACAACTGGAGTCTCCTTATTTTAATTGTTTAGGGTTTTGTGCATTGTGGCCTTCGGAGACCGTGATGAGCTACCTCATACCCTTCGAGGTAAGTCACGAGGTGGAGGACTGTCATATGTTTGTGCCTTCCTCCTCTAGCTAGTACCCTTATTATGATCCAAGTGCCTAAAGGTTGGAGCTCTAATCTGTCCATGTTTCTACATTCTACTGTGCTCAAATTGTTGTCAAGCTCAAAGCACCATAAAAAAATCAATTAGAAAATAGTAGAAATTAAGCAGGGTGAATGACATGTATGGAGCCCTATTTGCCAAATATTGAGGTTAAGTTCATGCACTTAGGAAATATGTTAGCAGTTCCTTTGTAGTATGGTATGAATAAAAAAGAGGAAAACAAGATAGGCATGGTGATTGTGTAGCCACTCATGAACATTATTACCATGTATTTATAAGGTCAAGAATGTTCAAATCACATGTACTTTCTGAATCCCAATGCGCAATGGGATACAGTAAATGTTTTGATCCCAAGATCAGATGCAGGTTCAGCAAATGAAAAGCAACATAGGTTAATGGGAGAAAGAAGATCATAACAATCACTAACACATCAAAATGTTTACAAACATAGATGTTAATAAATAATGACAGCAATGGTGTGAGAAAGCGAAATCAAATTTCCAAGATGCATCAGGTAACTCACATCTTCAATTGGATGGTAGAGATCCGTATGACTCTTGAGTTGAAAAAGAAAAGACTAAAGAGGAAATCAAGTAAATTGAAAAAAAATAAAACCTAAGAGTTAATGGATCTATTAAAAGAAAAAAAATTATTGAATTGAAATGAGTGTTCAAAGCAAAGTATAATATAGATAGAAGCATTCAAAATATAAGGTTTGGTTTGTAGTTAAAAATATTCACAGGAATAAAGTATTAATTTTGAAAATACTTTTTCTCTGAGCTAGTATGTTTGACCCATTTTTTCTTAGTGTGTTTGGATTGCTACTATTATTGTCTTGATTTGGATACCATTTTCTTTTATTGCTATGAGAGCCTATTGTAAAAAATAATACTCTTGACATATTAAGGCTACGAAACATTTGTTAAGCTTAAAATTTTTTTTGTTCAGCCTCATTTGTCTCCATGCCTTTTTCGTTCTATTAAATAGGAAACATATGGGCATTCATTGTCATGTTCATATCTTGATAAATTTCTATTTTGAGTCTTGATAGAAATTGATCCACCCTTAAGACATTAATGCTAATCATATGGGGTGTAAATTGGGATAACTTCTTAAACTTTTTAATATAATCTATTACTGATTAGCCTTCTTATTTGATATTAACAAATTATATTATTTTGGTTGATTAGTGGGTTACACTGAAATATATTTGATAAAGAATCTCCTTAATCTTTCCTAGATATTTGTTTAGCATATCCAATCACCCTTCTTGCATCTCACTAGTGATGAGCAACTTTTTGCATCATATAAGTGACACAATTAATTTTATCATTATTTGAAATTCTTGACTCGAATATTCACTCAATATTTCTTATTCATTCCTCGCCATTAGTTGATTTATATCACATTCAAAGATTGATGGTTCATTTATTCTAATTCTCTCACTTACTGTTCTAAAACACTATGTCCTCAAGTCCTTGGGCTAATAACTACTTTAGTTGTTTTGATTGTCTCTCCATCAATTCAATTCTGTTAGCCTATTAATTACTGTATCTCTTTGATATCCTTATGTAGACGCCTCTCTATAATCTGAAGTCCTCTCCCGAACATTACTAGAGCTACTAGTTGTTGAATCACAAATTATGATGATGAAATCAATTAATTAGTTTAAACTAATGAGCGTTTGAGAAAAGTGACTTAGGACAAACTTCGATCATGGAAAGACAAATCATTAAAGTAAGAGAATTAGACATTGGGCCAAAGAGCATTATATCATAGATCAAGCATCGAGCCAGAAGGATCAAGCATTGCGCTAAGAAGATCAGATATTATGGGAGGTCAACATGCCGATGGATTGAGCAATATGCTGAAGGAAAGGATGATGTGCCGAAGGTTTGGATAAAGTACCAAATGAACATATGAACATACGAGATTCTATTGTAAAAGAGAGGTGTGAAGGTTCTCTCCTAAACTTATGAAAAGGAGAAAGAGTTACAACAAGGGTAGTTAATCTTTGCCCATTGAAAAGAAGATCAATAGTGGAAGCCAGTAGCCTCGAGAGAAGAAGAATCAGGAGTTGACGTAGTGACACGGACTTAGCTGGTTTTGCCTAAGTCGTGCGGCACCCTTGCGCGTCCATCCGCAAAGGTCAGCCTCCCCGAAGCCTCCCATTGTCCCTTAGGACCAACAAAAGAGAGAACGGGTTAAAGAGAACGCCTCAAACGGGATCCACAAGCAAACATGTCCGAAAAACACTTCATAGACAAAGCAAATTACAAACAGACTTTACAAGCTCTGAACAGTGGCACAACAAAGGGTAAAATGATCCATTACAGACCAAAAAGCTCTCGAGCGTGTCCACATGACACAATCTTTATTTACAAGCCTAAAGAGGCCACCAACCCAACTAAAATGGGACTATTAAGCCTTCGGCCGCTCCTTTACATTCTGTACAAGGCATGAACATGCCAAAAGACACGGACATACATAAGCATTACATCAAACACCTTGTTTAGAAGTTTGTCCGTGACATTCTCCCCCACTTATCCCTTCGACGTCCTCGTCGAAGCCTTTGTGAACACTGCAACTCTTCGCCTTTGCTAAGTCTTCAATCTTCTGCTCCAGCTGCAATGCGCCTCCTGGCTCCCAGCTGCTCTCCGCTGCTGTTTTTGAGTAGTCGAACCTTTGATCCGCCATGCTGCTTCAACTCGCCAATGACTCTGACTCTGGTGTGGGGTTGGCTGAGTTGTGTTGATCCTCGTTGATTCCTGCGGATCCACCAAATGAAGGAAAAGACCATTCTTACTGCGCCAGTTTCTCAAAATTTCCACATGCTGCTTGAACTGGGTGGATGCTTGTTGGAGCTTTAACGAGCATCGCCTCGCAAACTTCTGAAGTTTTGGGTCCTTCCTCCACAAAATCTGCTCATTGACTCTTCTTTCAGTTAGTTGTCACATCCAAGTAGGTTCGCATCACTTCCGCTTTCGATTGGCATTTCGTTGGGAAATGAAGCGGACAATCTACTCTCAGTAGCACTGATCACCGTTGGTGAGGATTTGACAACTATTGTCTTCCATTATCTTCGAAGGGTCTTTGAACTTGTGCAGAGCTCCTCTGCTGGATAGATAAGAGAACTGGGGTACTCGGTTTCGCCCATTCTCTTAAGAGTTGAGAAGGCAAAGGTTACTTGACTTCGCCCGCCTCCTCGAGGTTGTACTTCATGCATCGAGCTGGTTACTGGCCTTCGCCTGCTCTTTGCTCACACTTCTGAAGCACTTGAAGTGTTTGCACTCCTTGCGTTGAGTTAGCTACTGTGATTCACCTTCTCAATGCCATTGAACTTTTGGAATGCAGGAAGTTTTCACCCCAACTTGGAGTAATTCTCTGATAGATGAGGTCGCCTCTAAGATTGTACCGTCTTCTCCATCAACCCTGCCGCCTACTCCACTGAGTAGCAAAGGTACAGCACCACGTACTGCCTGCTTCGTTCCTTGGTCGTGCACTCTTGCATGACCCGAAGTCCTTCACTTACGGCTATCTTGATGAGAAACTTGTTGACACCGGTCTTACGAAGTTTCTTGGCCTCTGCCCTTCAGCCTTGTCTCGGTACTTGGAGATTGCCTCTGCATGCTCCACCTCCTCGGCCCCTTTCACGACCAAGCGCTCTCCCTCCGTGAGAGCAAGGGATCAATGACTTTGACGGAAGTCCCGCCTCTGCGGTACCATGGCGCTGCCATGCCCATGGCCCTACTATCCGTCGCCTCGCATCTACATCCCTTTTCTTCACAATCAGTAGATATGCCTTCGTGACACTCCTCTGAGTCCACCTCCATTCTCACTGATTGCTTGATTTTGGGTAGCTAAGTCCCTCAGGACTTGTCGTCGCTTCCTCGCCCCTTTCGACCTCCTGCTTCAACACCTCTGTGTTCTCCAAGCAGTCTGTTTGGTCGATGGAAAGACAGACTGCAACTCCCATGCATGGCCTCTGCCATCACATTGTAGGGTTTGCACCGATTCTGTTCTCCTTAGCTTCCTTGGTAGCAACGTTCGCTTACTCGACCTTGTCCTCTGACTTGTCAGGCTCCCTTAAGCGAATATGAGCTCTGGAGCAGTCCAACTCTCCAGCTGCTTCGATCATACCTCTGCATGATCAAGTCCCTCTCATGGGACTCACTGGTACTTGCATTCGAACTTTTCCCTTGGTGGAACCCAGCCCCCATATGCTGATGACCAAGGTTTTCATCCGATGCAAAATTCGGTGCACGCCCGGAAGACCCGCCTCTGCGGTACCATGGCCTTCACTCCTTGAATCCATAGCCCTTCTTGCCGTCGTGTTGTTCACCAAAGCGGAGCTCCCAGTAGCTCCCGATCATACCTCCATATGATCTAGTCCCTCCCGGGACTCTGTCGTGTGTATCGCATTGCCACGAACTGTCCCACCACGATCCGCTGCACCATGTCGCCTCCTGGTGACATCTCCATTGCATTCTGATCCTTGTGGAATAAACTCGAATTGTGAACCCTCCATGTGTGGCCTCTGCCAATACATCGCAGGGTCTCCTCCACCTTCGATTTTGTTCGCTCCTTTGGCAATCGACCTTCATCCACCCACTCTTGGGTCACACCTAGATGAAGCACCGCTCTAGGACAGTCCGTCGCCTAGAAGCTCCCGAAGTCCACCGACTTCGCTGTAAATTATGCACCATTGCCTGGATCCTGGGCCTCTGCCCCTACCAGCACAATCTCCGCTGCGCACCGCTTCCTTCATAGCAACTCGAATGGCAACACTATGGCATATTCTTCAAGAGTACCCGCCTCTGCATCCTCTTGCCCCGTGCTAAGGCCTTCTGAACTCAATTTCGCCTCCGCAAATTGAGTCGCCTTAGTTCCTCCATCAAATGCTCCTCCGAGATAAGGTGCATGTGCCCCGAAGCTCCCTTCGTCTTTGGCACCATGCAAGATGAGTCTGCTCCGTCAGAATGAAGGACCCATGGAACAACATGATCTTACTCTTGCCTCTGCAAGAGTTCATGTCCTTGACCTCTGTCTAAGGAAAGCACTGTGCCTCTGCTCCATGTTCCAACTTCTATGCTGGCTCCCTTCAAGCGGCTTGAGTACTTCGCCAAGTTACCCCCAAGTTGCTCCGCTCCTCGTTTTTTTTTTTTTTTTTTTTTTTTGCATTGAGTTGATGGTGGCCCTCACGCCCACCATTCCACGGGTCAGCCCTCCCTTGAGTCCGATCTCCATATCGACTCTAAGTGTGCCTTCATTTAAGTTGCTTCAGGTCGCTCCCCCACTTGATCTCGCAATGCATCCACCCATGCATTCTCTCGAGCGAGATCATGTGACAACTCCTCGCTGCTTGCTCGGTCCATTGAGCTTCGTGGAGTTGTTGTTTGTGAGGTACTCCTCCTCAACATGTGAAGTCCGTCTCACATGATTCTCCCTCTGGAGAGCCGAGACTTATCCCTCCTGGATAACTGTCCCGTTGGAGCAACATCTCTCTTCGTTTCGGAGACCACCATCCCCTTGGACTACTCCGATCTGCTGAACAAACTGTGCATTGTTCTGCCTCTTGCAAACGCACTTGCTAGATTGCGCCTCCACGTCAATACAGCCACCGCTGCACCCCTCCAGGCCTAGCAACATGCTGAACTCGTTGCACACTTCAGCCTCCTCCGGACGTATCCTTCGCATGCCGAAGAGAAAGTTTCAATACTCCATGGCGCTGAGTCTCGGTCGCCTTGGGATGGCCACGAACAATCCATCGTCCGCATACAAGCCCATGCATGAGTACCGAATTCTTCGAGTTAGCAATTCCCCTCACCTCTGTGAGCTTTGCACAACTCTTTCGGTCGCTGAGCAACTCATTCCACTTTGCATGGTCTCGTCCTTTTGCCAAGCGCCTCGCTTGCCTTGAGCACCATCAAGTAAAGTTGTCAACGTTGAGCCGTAGCTCAAACTCAGCCATCCCAACCTTTGTGCGCTCCAGATTCTTCCAAGCTTGCCGGTTCTCGTGGTGCCTCTTGCGCGAAGGGTTGGCCATTCCTCTGAATGCCAATCTCAGATGCCCGCTCCTCTGAGCGACTCTTTTCCCTACATCTCCATGCCCGTTTTCCCTCAAACGGTCGCGCATGTGCTGACTGCCCTCAACGCAGCCCCGCTAGGTCCCCCACGTTTGCATGTCAAGTGTTTCTATGAGTGCTTGTCCCGCTCTGATACCATATGACACGGACTTAGCTGGTTTTGCCTAAGTCGTGCGGCACCCTTGCGCGTCCATCCGCAAAGGTCAGCCTCCCCGAAGCCTCCCATTGTCCCTTAGGACCAACAAAAGAGAGAACGGGTTAAAGAGAACGCCTCAAACGGGATCCACAAGCAAACATGTCCGAAAAACACTTCATAGACAAAGCAAATTACAAACAGACTTTACAAGCTCTGAACAGTGGCACAACAAAGGGTAAAATGGTCCATTACAGACCAAAAAGCTCTCGAGCGTGTCCACATGACACAATCTTTATTTACAAGCCTAAAGAGGCCACCAACCCAACTAAAATGGGACTATTAAGCCTTCGGCCGCTCCTTTACATTCTGTACAAGGCATGAACATGCCAAAAGACACGGACATACATAAGCATTACATCAAACACCTTGTTTAGAAGTTTGTCCGTGACAGTAGGTCGGGACGACCGAACCACTATAAATTTGATTTATCAATTGAACTTTTAAATCGAAACTTTATTTCAAAAAAGCACTAATTCACCTCCCTCCCTCTTTTAGTGCCATTACAATCCTAACAATTGATATCAGAGCCTGATTCTCTCAATTGGTATAACACCAAAGTGAGATTAGATGGCTTTTTCTGATAATCAAGAGAGTCACTCTATCACTCGTACTCCTATATTTAGTGGGACAGACTACACTTATTGGAAGACACGAATGTGAATTTTCTTAATTTCTATGGATTTTGATTTATGAAATGTCATTGAATATGATTTTCAAAAATCTTCTAAACCAATGAAGATTTTTGAGAAGAAAATATTTTCTTTAAATACTCAAGCCATGAACACTTTATTTTGTGCTTTAGACAAAAATAAGTTTAATCGTGTTTCTATACGTGAAACTACATATAATATTTAGCACACACTTGAAGTTACTCATAAAGACATAAATAGAGTAAAAGAATCTAATATTAATCTTTTGATACATAGTTATGAATTATTTAGAATGAAGCCAAGTGAAATTATTAGTGACATGTATATCCGTTTTATGGATGTTGTTAATGGATTGAAAGTTCTTGGTAAATGTTATACTAATCTTAAAATGGTTAACAAAATTTTAAAATCTCTTTCAAAAGTTGGGATCCAAAGGTAATTGCAATTCAAGAACTCCTAGGTTCATTAATGACTTATAAAATGACTTACAAGACAAATGATGAATATAAATGAACTTAAAAAGGACACCCAGGTTGTTTCGAACAGCTTCTCTTCTTCACCACATGGCCGAAGCGTATTAGAGTAAGGGATCAACGATGTAAACCACAATCCCAGCGGTCCCAGTTACTTGATTTCTCCATTCTTTATACTATAGGTGTATGCATCTTTAAGTGTAGCGAAAACAAGTAGCGTAGTCGTCGCCACCTCACACAGCATGGTGAAAGTCACGGTGAGTGGTTCCTTGAACCCCATCCGGTCCAAGCTTATCTCATGCACCGTCACCCAGCGTATCGCACCGTTGCCACTCTTCTCCAGCAGCTCTAGAGCGAACACCCGAGAAGACGTACGGTAATGAATCAGGCAAACCGACTTTCCCTCCCACTTTCCGATCCCAATGGTGTCAGAGGGAGCGATGTTCATTCTTTCTGGCGGACGGATGATCTGCATGCACTCGGTCCTCAGGTCGAAAGCGACGACGTACCGGTTAATCATCATGAGCGGTCCCGGCGTCGACACCCAGAATATGGTCTCGTCGTAGACCACCGGGTGATCCAAGTCTATTGCGCCCCCTCCAAAGTCAAGATGCTTGTCCATCGTCTACATCTTTGCCACCGAGTCGTAGACCTGGCAGCGGCGAAACGAGTTCCACTCCGAGGTTGGTGAGAGGTAGACCAGCTTGTAGTCTTTCATCACCTTCTCTCCGTCGTTCATGAAGTTCACTGCCGCGATGCCACCCTCCAAACGCATGTCCGATGGTGTGGGTAGATGACACCGAGTCCTACGTGCCGGGTTGTAGACAAATAAACTATGGGTGGTAGCACAGCGGTTGTCATGCCTGACGAAGACAAGGCCATCAGCTGACCCAAGGATGAAGCCATTGTTCTTTCTCAGGAATTCGCCAAAGGTTCTGGGCACGCCGACGCAGGGGTCAACGTGGAGAAAGGACTCGAAGGAACTGTAGCTCTTGATGAAGAATTCGGAGATGGCTTCGCAGAGATATGATTGTGAAAGGAGGAAATGAGACTCTTCTGAGAGTTCGTGGAAGCACTTATAGACAGATTGGAGTCTGAAGAAGGTCTTTGCGGGGAGATAGGAGAGGATCACTTGGTGCACGTTGTCGAGAAGCCGACAGCTACCGGTTCTAGGCTTCTCCTGACCCACGATGCCGAGGCTTTTCTTGAGTGGAGCGCTCATGGCTGTAGGCAAGAAATCTTACGGTAATAGAGGGAGATTCGAAAACCACGATGTATAAAAAATCTCACGGAATAGTGTGTATATATATACACACTTTACATGTAGATATATATGTATATATATGTTAACATATACATATATATATATATATGTATATATGTATATACATATATATATATATATATTTATTTATTTATATGAATACATATATTTATGTATATACATTATATATATATATATAATATTTACATTGGTCTTTTGTCTGACATTACTTAAGTGTAACGGGAAGACACACAGATGCATGTCTGATTACCGGCTCGTGTAGAGGTTTTTCTCTTTATTTTGGTACTTCAATATCACCAAGAAATATATTGTCCATCTCTGCAAGTTATATGTGCTTATTATTGTTTTTGAGTTTCGTAAGCAATTTGTTTTTTGTGAAACATGTATACTTTTTGCCATTTATAAATATGATTTTTTTGTTGCGGCATACTCGACTGAAAATCCAATTGGAGTCTGAATTTGATAAGCTTATGGATCTAAAACGAGGAGAATCCATATGTAAGATTACGATCGGACATTCTAATTTATGTATCAACGGGTGAGATATAGGATCCATACTTGATACTGTAATGTTAATGGATCAAAAATTTTAGGTTGGACTTCATATCTTGTATGTAGCCATGAGGGTTATGGGCATTCCTTGTTGGGTTGACAGCCCATCTGTTCAGCCCAAGGTGGGCTTTATCAGCCCACAGCCCACACCCCTTTGACCTAATCCTAGATTAAAGTTAAGGGGGTGTGGGTGGCTGCGTTTCATAAGCAGAAAATTGGCAGAAAAAGGGAGCAACGAGGGAGAAGGCTGCAGCTGTGATTCCAAAGAAAAGGAGGAGAATAAGGTATAAAAACAAAGAGAAATAAAATGAAGAAGACAAGGACAACGCAGAGAAACTGTTCTCAATCATTTAGCAGTGTTCTCTGTTAGGACCGGAGAGGCACTAAGAGGGGGGGGGGGGGGGTGGGGTGAATTAGTGCAACGGTAAAGTATGATAAACTTTCGACGATTTAAATACTTTCAAAAACTTTGTACGATAAAAGTAACATTTCGTTTGAAACCATTTCGATTGCGGTTTAACTTGAATGTATACGTAAGAAGGAGACAAAGAAGTAGAGCATCAAAGTAAAGATGGTTTGCAGTAATATAAATGACAATGAGATAAACTCAAATCGATTTATAGTGGTTCAGTCATGTGACCTACATCCACTTGCAAAGCCTTCTTCGATGAGGCTCCCAACTTCCACTAGCAAATCACTTTGAAGGGGAAGGACAAATACCCCTCTTACAACCTTTTACAAGTGGTTCGCTCTCTTACAAATTTTCAAAGAGAAAGAAAGAGGTGAACACTCAAACAATTAAAAACAAGACTTTTGCTAAAGCTTTTCTCAATTTCTAACTTCCCAAAGGTTATATTCTCCGCTGAGAATTGAGGGGTATTTATAGACCCCAAGAGGATTCAAATTTGGGCTCCAAATTTTGAATTCTCTTGGGTTCCCGAGGCTGGCGGTGCCACTGCCTAGTCCGGCAGTACCACCGCTTGATCCCTCGGCCTCTGGGCGGTGCCACTGCCTAGTCCGGCAGTACCACCGCTTGATCCCTCGGCCTCTGGGCGGTGCCACTGCCTAGTTTAGACAGTGCCACCGCCTACACTGTTTCAGCTCACTGGTTGGGCTCCAAACTTGGCCCAAACTAGTCCGAACTCGGGCCCAATTGGCCCCTACTTGGGTTATAGGATTAACACCTAATCCTAACCCTAATTAATGTACTAACTACGAATTTAAAGACATTTCCTAAGCTATTACAAAGTCCGTAAGTTAAGACTTCTTCTAGCGAGCTTCCGGTGAACTTCCGGCGGTCTTCCGATAAACTCTCGGAAACCATTCTGCGGACACCCGGCAAGCTCCTAAACTTCACGATTTGATCATGGCGAGTTCTGACGAGCTTCTTCGGGAATCTACGATCTTTCTCGGCGAGCTCCGCGAACTTCCGACGTACCTTTCGGCGAGCTTCCGAAAACCCTTTGGCAAGCTCCCTACTCATTCTCGGCTAGGTCCGGCAGCATTCCCGATGAACCTTCTGACTTCCGTCGGACTCTCGAACTCCCGACGAATCCTTCGCGCTTGACTCCGGCACTTTATTCGCTTTATATCTTCATCGTTATCGTAGTTAATCCTGCACACACAAGCCAAAACTCTACTCCGATCTAGACAATTATTACAACGCGAATTGACATTTTGTTGCCCGGCACGTCATTGGTTGGCTTCAGCGCATCGTCCTCTCTTGCGGCCTGTTGCCCAATCGGCGGTTGACCTCCGCAACCCCGATATCCTTGGCGCAATTCCGCTCTCCTTAGCCCAATGTCCGACGTCCGAAGCCTTCTGCCGTCTAATATCCTGACGTGATCTCCTCCGGTGCAACATCAATTCCTCCTGCGTCAACTATCTAATCCTGATCGAGTAGACCCGCATCACTCAAAATGCAAATTAATTCATAAACACATATCAAGTGGTTTCATCATCAAAATACGAGATTCAACATTCTCATCTAAGGTTAGATCAAATTATAGTAGATTCTTATTGTGATTACTTGGGAAGAATTATGGAGGATTTAGATATTGTGCACAGTGACGTGATCCTTGTATCCCAGTTATTCTCTTATGATTGTTGCTAGGGTTTTGGGCAAGAGATTGAGATTTGTATATTTATTATTCTCATAGTGGATTATCTCTAGTTTGCCATGTGGTTTTTACCCTTTACATTAAAGGGATTTTCCATGTATATCTTGGTATTCTATTTGATTGTGGTTCCATTTAATTCCGCTGCATGTTATGGCTTGCTAGTATTTATTCATATACAAAAGTTATTTTTCTTTATATCTCATTATTCCTATCCCCATAAGACATGTAAACCATAGCAGCTTTCCGTTTCTGCTTCATTCTTACGTGTGTTCGAAATGAGCAATCCTCCGTTAGAAGGCTAAACATTTCTTTTGTCCCATTGGCATCCTCGTAGAACCCTCGGACAATCAAGGACTTGCAACGACTGAACGGGAGGCTCGCCGCCCTATCTCGGTTTCTCTCCCCATCAAGTGATTGATGCCTCCCCTTCTTCCAGGCCCTAAAAAACCCGAAGAACTTCCAATGGACGACGGAATGTGAGGAAGCCCTCGTATGTGTAAAACAGCACCTGGCCAGCCTCCCCCACCTTGCCTCAGTCTCCGCCGGGGAGAAGCTCAATATCTACCTAGCCACCTCCCGGCACACAATTAGCTCCGTCCTGACCAAAGAAGCTTTCAGGGAGCAGCTACCAGTCTACTACATCAATTATGTCCTCAACAAGCCCGAGGAGCGATACCCGCCGATTGAAAGACTGGCACTGGCGCTCGTGTTGACAGCCCGAAAGCTGCGCCCTTACTTCCAAGCTCATCCGATTGAGGTAATCATCGACCAACCGCTCTGGTAGGTTTTGTCTAAATTCGACGTTGCAGGTCGCCTCCTCAAGTGGTCGGTGGAACTCAGCGAGTTTGACATACAATATGTACCAAGGACCGCCATCAAAGCCCAATCGGTAGCTGACTTCATCTCAGAACTGACCTAGCTCGAGGATGAGGATTCTGAGTAGGATTGCGGAGGATGGGTCCTGCACGTGGACGAATCGGCCAGCTTGAAGGGCGCGGGCACAGGGCTGGTGTTGGAAGCCCTCGACGGACGTTCGTTCGAACGCTCCCTCCGCTTCAGGTTTCAAGCCACAAACAACGAGGTCGAATATGAGGCGCTCTTAGTAGGACTCAGGCTGGCCCTTGAGATGCAGGTGAACGCCATACACATCATCACCGACTCATAGTTCGTGGCCTAGCAACTCAGCGGTGGATACGAGGCCAGGGAACCGACCATGACAAAGTACCTGGCAGAGGTAAAAAGTATGACTGCCAACTCCTCTTGCTTTACTATATCTAGGGTCCTGAGGAGTCGGAACGAGCAAGCAGATGCGCTGGCTAAGCTGGCATCGAAGTCGGATCCCGAAGCCCAGCCCGAGATCGAAGAGCTCCCTTTTCGCGCTATCTCGATCTCGGCTATGTCTTCGACCGACGCGCAGACTACATGGGTACAGGAGATGCTACCCTTCAAGCGGGATGAGATTCTCCCCACCGATGAGGCCGTGGCTCGATGCCTGCGCCATACGTAGGCGTGGTACTCCGAGATGAATGGGCGGCTCTATAAGAGGTCTTTCTCACATCCTCTCCTATGGTGGGCGAACACATCGGTGGGCGAACCTTGGTGTACAAGATTCTCCGCTAATGGTACTATTGGCCCACCATGTCTCGAGACACGAGAGCTTACGTACAACGGGCGACCCATGCCAGAGGCATGCCCGGACTCCCCGGCAACCCGCAGTTCCGCTCGCCCCTATTGACTATGCGTGGCCATTCGCACAATGGAGATTAGACCTCCTCAGACCTTTCCCGCCAACCTCGAGGCAGAGGAGATACATTGTCGTGGGAGTTGATTACTTCACCAAGTGGGTTGAAGCTAAGCCACTAGCAACAATCACAGAACATTAGGTAGAAAAATTTGTATGGAAAAATATAGTAACTCGGTTTGGCTTGCCCAGGACCATCATCACGGACAACGGGGCCCAGTTCACTAGTGCATGGTTCCAAGAGTTTTGCGCGAACTATAGGATTCAGCTGAGGTTCAGCTCGGTGGCCCACCCCTAGACGAATAGTTTGGCTGAGGTAACCAATCGATCCATTCCGGACGGGCTCAGAAGAAGAGCATCCGTGGCTCGATCGGCTTGGGTGGACGAGCTCCCGAGCATCTTGTGGTCCTTGCGGACCACCCCCAAAACCGCGACTGGAGAATCCCCCTATAGCCTCGCATTCGGGACCGAGGCCGTCCTACCACCCGATGTGGTTTTCCCCACCCCTCGGACGGAAAACTACGAGGAGAGGACAACGATCGAAGGACTTCATGCCGGTCTCGACATGCTCGAGGAGCGACGTGCTGATGCACACTTGAAAGCCCTATCCTACAAGAGAGCTGTCGCCAGAATCTATAACCGGAAGGTGCATCCCCAACCGATTAAATTGGGCGATCTAGTCTTACGCAAGGCTGAAGTTAGTGACCTGACCTGAGTACGAGGCAAGCTCGCCCCCAATTGGGAAGAACCTTATCGGGTGGTCGATGTCGTCAGGGTCGGCACGTATCGGCTCGCAACGATGCAAGGCCACCCCCTGCCGAGGACGTGGAGCATGCAGAATCTTAAAAGATTTTTCGTATAGTAAAATCAAGAGAGACAAGGAAGAAGTCTGAACAAAGAAGTTTTCATTTAAACAAAAAATTACAGGACCAGACAACACATTACAGTGTTGGCCGATAACCGACCAAACCCCATTAGGAAAAATTGCAGTAGGATTACACTATTTCTCGGGGGCTTCGACATTGTCGTCAAAAGGGACTTCTTCGGGCATATCGATACCCAAGTCCTCAGGAAAGGAGACGAAGGGATCGTCTGTTACCTTGAGGTCGGGGTGGCACGCTCGAAAGCAGGCCAGGGCGATCCAGTACCCATACTCATAGGTAATCTGTCTTGTTCGGATCAGACCGAGCTGGAAACCTGAGGACTCTTTGTAGGCCTCGATCAGCTTCTTGTCCTTCTCCAGCCTCTGACGGATCTCGTCAGCCAGGGCCTCGGAAGCCCCAAGCACCTCGGCGCATGCCTCCTCCAGCCTCCGAGTCAGTGCAACCGATTCCCCCTTCGCCAGGCGAACCTCGGCCCGAGTCATCTTCAGGTGCGTCTGGAGCTCCTTATTCTGCTCCTCGGCCGCCTTGAGCTCGGATTTGAGGCGTGTCGCCTCCGCCTCTAGATCCGAGGCACACTGCTCGACCGCTTCATCCGCCTCAGGAGCCGCTCCCGCACGGACCTCCTCGATCTGCTTACGCAGCTCGGCGTTGCGGGCGCTCAAGATGTCGATGACTCGACCCGCGTCACATACACGGTCCATCAACGTCATGGCATAGTGCTGGCCCTGCATGAGAAGGAGTCAGAACAATACCGTTCAGGTAGAGACAGGGAGCCGTTGGCGAGAAGCTTACCCACAACAGCGACTTGGCAGACTTGCCAAGTAGAACTTTTGAGGGCAAGGTGTACAGATCCCGAGCTATGTCGGGATGAAGCCCACCATAGACGAACGAGGCCGCGGAGTCCCCGTCGGCCCATACTCGGTCCCCGCGGGACAAGCCCCCCCAACGGGCCACCAACGGGTCGGAGGCTTGGCCCTCCGGGAGTTCGCCCATCGCCCGAGCCTGGTAAGGCTCGTCCTGCGTTCCCGCTGGAAGGTGACACATTTCACGAATGGAAGGCTCCCGAGGCGCCTTCCTTGCCCCCTCCCTACTAGGGCCGGCCTCGCCCCGCCCGAGGCTCTTCCTCGCGCGTCCGGCCGATCCAGCAGCGGCTCGCGCGTCCGACCGATCCAGCAGCGGCTCCCCCCGATTGAGCCACCGTCGTGTCGGATTTCTTCGAGACACAGCTCTTCACCTTTTTTCGAGGCCGACCGATCTCAACTTCCACCAGCGCATCCTTCGAGCCGATCCTCAGCTCGATCGGTGGGCGTGACAATAAGGCCGACGAAGCCCGCCCCCCGCGCACGGCTCTGATTGGGCAATAGGCCGCAAGAGAGGACGATGCGCCGAAGAATCGGACAAAGCGTCAAGAGACCGATGACATACCGGACAACTTGATTAATGCTTAGTATTAATTGTCTAGATCAAAGTTTGTTTTAAGTGTGCAGTGTTCCTCGGCCCCATGTTGCCCGAGTCCACCTCTGCGTGGTCTGACCGCCTAAGCCATGTTCCTTGGCCTCATGCCGCCCGAGTCCACCTCTGCGCGATCCACCTGCCTGAGCCGTGTTCCTCAGCCACATGTTGCCCAAGTCCACCTTTGCGTGGTCCACCCGCCTGAGCCGTGTTCCTCAGCCTCATGTTGCCCGAGTCCACCTCTGCGCGGTCCGACCGCCCGAGCCAAGGACCTCGGCCTCGTGTTGCCCGAGTCCACCTCTGCGCGGTCCACTCGCTTGAGCCATGTTCCTCAGTCTCGTGTTGCCCGAGTCCACCTCTACGCGGTCCACCCGCCTGAGTTTTGTTCCTCGGCCTCATGTTGCCCGAGTCCACCTCTGCGCGGTCCGACCACCCGAGCCAAGGACCTCGGCCTTGTTTTGCCCGAGTCCACCTCTGCACGGTCCACCCTCTTGAGCCGTGTTCCTCAGCCTCATTTTGCCCGAGTCCACCTCTGCACGGTCAACCTGCTTGAGCCGTGTTCCTCGGCCTCGTTTTGCCCGAGTCCACCTCTGCACGGTCCACCCGCTTGAGCCGTGTTCCTCGGCCTCGTTTTGCCCGAGTCCACCTCTGCACGGTCCACCCGCTTGAGCCGTGTTCCTCGGCCTCATTTTGCCTGAGTCCACCTCTACGCGGTCCACCCGCTTGAGCCGTGTTCCTCGGCCTCATTTTGCCCGAGTCCACCTCCGCGTGGCCTGACCGCCTAAGATGCGTTCCCCGACCGTAACTGCCCGAGTCCGACACCTCGGCGTAAATCTTCCGCCTTGCTCAAGTCATACCCCATGGCCGCGCGTCTCACAGGACAATGGGCTAGCAACCAGCCATAGCGACCCTCTGGGAAACTTCCCCGATCGACCACGGTAGCCAGCTGACCAGGGGGCAAACTGGCAGGAACCACCTAAAGCAAAAGCCATGCCTCATTCCCCCCTAGCAATAGCCGATGCATGGCTTCCTTTGGGGGGGGGGGAATATGATGAGGTTAATGTTAGGATCAAGAGCACTAAGAGGGGGGGTGAATTAGTGCAGTGGAAAACTTTCGACGATTAAAACTGCGTTCGTACGATAAACGATAAACGCAATTTCGGTAGAAAAGCCAATTCATAAATCACTTTAACTTGTGATCAAGTGAGATGTAGTTAAAGCAAATCTATGAAGGCAGTTTGCAATTATGATGGAAATCAGAATGTAAGTGCAAACTGAAATATGATGTTCGTACAATAAAACCGATTTACGTCTAAACGCCGATTCGAAAAATACTGAACTTTGAAACACGTTTGTAAATGCGCAGAAGGCAGTAAGCTATTGAGGAGGTTTGCAGTAAAGATAAGTTGCTCAAAGTAAATGCAAATCAAGATTTAGAGTGGTTCGGTCAATCTTGACCTACATCCACTTTTGGCTTCCTCCACCGACGAGGTTACCGACGTCCACTAGAGGCCTTTCTTCAATAGGCAAAGGCCAACCACCCTTTTACAGTTTCACTCCTTTTGACAGGCTTAGGAGACAACCCTTACAGAATTTTCTTTCCTCTCTTGACAGATCGAAACTTGGAAGAAAAGAGGAAGGAGAACTTTTAACTCATACAACAATTTTGAGCTCTAAAAATCACAGAGTAAGATCAGGATTTCGGTGTGTTTGGGTGTCCTTTCATTGCTGAAAGGGTGGGGTATTTATAGGCTTCAAACCAGTGTGAATTCTGAGCTCAAAACTATCATCTCTCGGAATTCCGGGGTCTAGCGGTTGCACCGCCTGGTAGAGCTCGGAGACTGAGCCTCTGGGCGGTACCACCTCCTGTCAAGGGTGGTTGCACCGCTTGGCAGAGTAGTCTATGGGCGGTTGCACCTCCTGTCAGGGGCGGTTGCACCGCCTGGCAGAGCTCGAGGACCGAGCTCAAGCGGTTGCACCGCCCAACCAGAGCTCGGAGACATAGCTCAGACGGTTCCACCGCCTGTCAGGGGCAGTTACACCGCCTAGCCAGAGCTCGGAGACTAAGCCCTGGGCGGTGCCACCTCTGGCCAAGAAATCTGGGTCCGAATGGACTGATCCATTTGGCCCAATTTGGGTCTTTCAAGGGCCCAATTGCCCCAAGATTAAGTTAATGAGATCACCTCCCATTTCTAACTTAATCATCGTGCTAACTATGATATTTCTTATGACATTTACTACAACTTACTCCGGTGCGTCAATCGCTTCTTCCAGCGAACTTCCGTCGATTATCCGATGAACCCTCGGTGATGCTCCTGCGGACTTCCGACAAACTCCTGGACTTGTGACGATCCACTTGGCGAGTTCCGATGAGCTTCTTTGGCAAGCTCCTGGACTTCTCGGATTTGTTCCCACAGAACCTCCGATGACCATCTGAACTTCCGTCGAACTCTCGAACTCCCAACGTGATCATAGTCTTGACTCCGGCGCAACTCCTGCTGCATGTCTTACTTTCATCGTAGTTAATCCTACACACTTAAAACAAACTTCGATCTATACAATTAATACTAAGCATTAATCAAGTTGTTCGGCATGTCATTGGTCTCTCGACGCTTTGTTCGATTTTTTGGCGCATCATCCTCTCTTGCGGCCTATTGCCCAATTGGCCAGTTGACTCCGCAACTCCGATATCCTTGGCACAATCTCCGCTTTTCTTGGCTCGATGCCCGAAGCCTTCTGTCGATATGTCGACCGATCCACCGGCTCGACGTCCAATCTTCTGACATGTTCCTCCGGCCCAACATGATTTTCCTGCTTTAATTGTCTCATCCCGATCGAAGTATCCTGCGTCACTCAAAACGCAGATTAAATCATAAACACATATATCAAGTGGTTTCATCATCAAAATACGAGATTCAATAGTTAATAATCATGATGGGACATGAGCTGACGTCAGTTGCTTCTGGGTGACACATACCGAGGAGCTACAGGGGCCACCCACCTTGGTCCAACCTGACAGCGCCTGGCCGAAGTAGACCAGAAACGACGACCGAGGCATGTTGCCACCCTGTAGGAGCCAAGTCCTGCACGCAATGCCAATGTCAGTGTCAGACGTTACCAGAAGTATGATCCTGCTCCCTGCAAGCGGGCACATCAGGCTACGGTAACCTTCCCTATAAAAACCCTCGCGCTCGGTGGCGAAAAAGAGAGGGAAAAAAAGGAAAAAGGTAAACTGAACAAAAGAAGTAAAACCCCCTACGACTATCGACTGACTTGATTGTCGAAGGGGTCAGGCCGAGTTCCACCGACCCAACCTTTGTGCAGGGACGAAGATGAAGTGCCTCCAACCTAACCCTCGGCCGAGGAGCTCCCCCCCCGGAGTCGGACCATCCCGTCGCGACCGGACCAACGCAGTCGGCTACCTCAGCATTCTCAGGGGTCATCCAGGGAGATCACCGCTCATTCGGACCCGAACCCAGCCGTGTCGGCCCCGAGGCCACGGCTTAAAGTTGCTGACACTAACACCGTTGTTCTTACTCAGGAATTCGCCAAAGGTTCTGGGCACGCCGGCGCAGGGGTCAACGTGGAGAAAGGACTCGAAGGAACTGTAGCTATTGACGAAGAATCCAGAGATGGCTTTGCAGAGATCTGATTATGAATGGAGGAAATCAGACTTTTCCGAGAGCTCGTGGAAGGACTTACAGACAGGTTGGAGTCTGAAGAATGTCTTCGCGGGGAGGTAGGATAGGATCTCTTCGTGCACGTCGTCGGGAAGCCAATAGCTTCTAGTTACGGGCTTCTCCTCACCCACGATGCCGAGGCTTTTCTTGAACAGAGTGCTCATGGCTCATTACCATTACCAGCTCGTGTAGAGGTTTTTCTCTTTATTTTGGTACTTCAACATCACCAAGAAATCATATTTTGGTCATATTGTCTATCTCTGCAAGTTATATGTGCTCATTATTGTTTCTGAGTTTCGTAAGTAATTTGTTTTTTGTGAAACATGTATACTTTTTGCCATTTATAAATAGGGATGTTTTTTGTTGGGGCATACTCAGACTGAAAATCCAATTGGGGTCTGAATCTGATAAGCTTATGGATCTAAAATGAGGAGGATCCATACATAAGATTGCGATCGGACATTCTAATTTATGTATCATCGGGTGAGATATAGGATCCATACTTGATCCTGTAATGTTAATGGATCAAAAATTTTAAGTTGGACTACATATCTTGTATGGAGCCACGAGGGTTATGGGCATTCCTTGTTGGGCTGACAGCCCATCTGTTCAGCCCACAGCCCACACCTATTTGACCTAACCCTAGATTAAATTTAGGCGGGTGTGGGTGACTGCGTTTCATAGGCAGAAAATTGGCAGAAAAAGGGAGCAACAAGGGAGAAGGCTGCAGCCGTGATTCCAAAGAAAAGGAGGAGAACAAGGTAGAAAAACAAAGAGAAAGAAAGGGAAGAAGACAAGGACAATACAGAGAGACTGTTCTTAATTATCTAACAGTATTATCATCTTAGGTTAGATCAAATCATAGTAGATTCTTACTGTGATTACTTGAAGAGAATTAGGGAGAATTTAGATATTGTGCACAGTGACGTGATCTTTGTATCCCAGTTATTCGCTTGTGATTGTTTCTAGGGTTTTGGGCAAGAGATTGAGATTTGTATATTCATTATTCTCATAATGCATTATCTCTAGTTTGCCATATGGTTTTTACCCTTCACACTGAAGGGGTTTTCCACGTATATCTTGGTGTTCTATTTGATTGTGGTTCCATTTAATTCCGTTGTATATTATGCCCTACTAATATTTGTTCATATACAAAAGTTATTTCTTTATATCCCATCATTTCTATCCTCGTAAGACATGCAAACCGCAAAAACTTTCCTTTTTCTGCTTCATTCTTACGTGTGTTCGAAACGAGGAAGGCTAAACATTTCTTTTCTCTCATTGGCATCCTCGTAGCCGGCGGTGTAATGGGATGTGTGAAGAGCGGCAGCCACAAGTCATTGGTTGCCGGAGGGGTATCGGCTGCGTTATTGTGTCACGTGTACACCCAGCTTCCAGAACGACCTTTATACGCATCATCCCTGGGGTTAGGGGTTCTACCATGGCTACTCTGCTCAACACCGGCTATATCTATCTTTTTCCCCCTTCTCCTTATGCTTAACCTGCCTGTTTTACTTATCAGGTACGTCTGTGACTCTTCTAGCTGTAATGGGGTCTCGCAACAACAAGTCTGGAAAGGTATTCCCTGCAGGTGTCGTTTCTCTTGTGTCCTTGATAATGGCCGGTGGCTATCTTCATGGAATTCTGCGTAGCAGTAAAACATTGTAAGTTTTGAATAGTCTTCTTCGTGTTCTTCATGGACATGCAGTAACTTCATCTTCATGGAATTCTGCGTAGCAGTGAAACATTGTAAGTTTGAATAGGCTTCTTCATGTTCTTCATGGACTTGCAGTAACCTTTTCTTTTATGCAGCTTGACTGTGTTCTTGTCTACCCAGTCACAGTTTCTATTGTGCAAGAACTTGCATAATTTGGATGCAGTTTTGCTAGGAAATAGAACATTACATCAACAACGTTCACGGCACCAAAACTTATAAAAGAATGCGCATAATTATTATTTTCATCATTAGGTTCTCTAAGGTTGTCAATTGTAGATGCTTGATGGTTTGCTTCATGAGCACATGGCCAATGGCCAATTAGATCATTCAAACAGGCTCTTCTAATGTCATATCCATGCTCTCTTGATGGCTTTGTCGAAAGGTATAATTACATATTAATCTTTGTAATTATCTATTTTTAATATTTTGATCTTTATATTTTAAAAAGTTACATTAAGATCTCCCTATTTACGAATATTTACGAAAGTATAACATTTGATAACGTTACTCTAATAATCTCTATGTTGATATATAATACCTTTTAAAAAAGTAGTATAATTTCATTATACTAAAAGCAAGCAGGCATTAAACACTAAGAAAGAGAAACCTAAGAAAATTTTTCATGCTATTTTTGTTTGTCTACGGTAATGCATATATATATATATATATATATATATATATATATATATATATATATATATATATATATATATATATATATATATATATATATATATGACAGGGAAAAAGGAAAAAGTCTTATCAGGTTGTTTCCAGCAGCTCCTCTTCTTCACCGCATGGCCGAAGCGTATTAGAGCTCCTCTTCTTCACCGCATGGCCGAAGCGTATTAGAGTAAGGGATCAACGGTGGGTAATGGCATCCCAGCGATGCCAGCTTCTTGAGTTTTCCATCGTTTATATATCATAGCTATATGCCTCGCTTTGTATGGTGAAAACAAGTAACGTGGTCATCGCCACCTCACTCAGCATATGATGGAACTCACGTCGGGGGGGGGTTCCCTGAACCCAATCTGGCCCAAGCTCACCTCATGCGCCCTCACCCATCCTGGCGGACCGTCGTTTGTCTTCCTCAGCAGCCACAGTCCGAACACCACCCAAGTACACATTTCGTAATGGATTAGGCACAGCGACTTCCCAGCTTCATCGGACCAACGAAGTCGATGCTATGGGTGTTGTTGAGCGCACCGCCCATGCCAACGATCAGAGATTTGAAAGAATACGACTGTCCAAGAGGGAAGGGGGTAATTACCGTACCCCGAGCCGCAGCAGGAACACGTTACCCTACTTATTCGCCATGCCCACGACGTTCCGGTGGTTGACGTCGTTCCCGACCTGTAGCCAGTTTCCGAAGATAGGGAAGGAGACGGGGCCGGGAGGGGCGCCATTGGAGCCGGAGCGGGAGAATACGAAGGAGAGAAAGAAGAAGAGGAGGAGAGGAAGAGAGAGAAGGAAGGGAGATTGATCAGGGAACAGATGCTTGGCAGCGTACGTGCAGGCAACTGCCGCAAGGGTGAGCATGGCCAACTTTGTGGTGGAGGCAGCCATGGCGATGGTCGTTGGCTTCCTTCTTGTTGCCAGTGCTGGTTGGATGCAAAGGAGGGAGAGTGGACGGTGATTTATATGCCAAGTAAGCGGTGGTGGTTCGCTCGCCCGCCCGCCGCATCTCCCTTTCAGCTTTCTTGTTGAAGTTTCCGCGTCCCACCACCGTGCCTGCATGGATGTATATACACACGTTCTTGTCATTCTCTGCATCATCTATCGACACAGCTTTCTTCTTTAAGAACTCTTTCCATGAAACTATATATATTTCTATTTATTGTATTGCAATAAAGTGAAAAAAATATATCGTTCTTCATATATTTTTATGAAAATGACAAATAGTAATTACATTTAAAATTATCATTTCAGACATCATATGAAAACGGTAGTTAATTATTAGATTTAGTGTGATCCATCAAATCACTCTCCTCCGTAAGACATTATCCATGACATCTAACTTGCGGAGAAAAGAAGAGGGAAAACGAAGCAGAGGTTACTTGGTGTTCGGGGTTTTAGCATCATCCCATTTGATTCAAGATTTCGGTACATTTTCTTGTCGGACAAGACTTCTTGAGATCTGACCACTGAATTGCTCAGAATTAACCAGTGATCTAATTATGAAGTTGCATGAGTTTTTTTTTTCCAAATCTAACTACAGATATAATTCCATTAGAGATTTTTATCTGTTGGGCACATAGCTCATTAGTTCAGCCCATAATGGGCTTTAATAACTCATAGCTCATATTAGTATTTTTATTTTTTTCTTTTAACGTAAACCTTAACTTTTTTAATCTAGACGTGTGGCAGGTATGGTTGAAAAAAAAGGACAATGAAGATTGTGGACGAGGTTGAGACGAGAAAAAAAAAAGGAGAATCTATAATATTGGCAATTAAGGGTAAAAAAACAAGAGAAAAAAAAAGGATGAAGATGAGGATAACTCAGAGGCTCCGTTTATGACTAAAAGCATGCAGTAAGTATTATTTAGTATGTCATATTTCTTTTTTTTCTTACATTTCAAAGCATTATTCGTTTTTGTACACTGATAGTATGTTATTCGTTTTCTCCTCTCTTGAAATCGAACAAATCCCAAAAAGTTATATAGACAAGATTTTGTCTATCTAAGATTGTATAGAGTGCAGATTGGTTATAGTTGCAGAATGACAAGATGTTGTTGCTCGACAGGGAACGCATGCATGCATGCATGCATATGAATCAACTAAACAATCCTCTTTCTCTTTCAGGACATGAACTTTTTCTTGCACAACCTGTTTACTATGCATTACTAAGTCAAAGTGAATTTGTCTATGATATGTTATACCTTCTCATAACAATTTTAATATTGTCTCCCAAGAAATCATTTCTTGCTGTTTCATTCACAATGGCAGAAAATTCTACTAACAAAAAACCCTCTATTTCATGATATTTAATCGCAGCATTGGACACATGAAAGACAAAAGATTTCATTCAACTTCTCTTCTCTTATCTACGAACAGTTCCTCTTCTTCACCGCATGGCCGAAGCGTATTAGAGTAAGGGATCAACAGTGGGGTACTGCATCCCAGCGATCCTAGCTTCTTGAGTTCTCCATCCTTTATATCATAGCTATATGCCTCGCGTTCTACGGTGAAAACAAGTGACGTGGTCATCGCCACCTCTCTCAGCATGACGCAGCTCACGTTGGGGGGTTTCCTGAACCCTAACTGGCCCAAGCTCACCTCATGCGCCCTCTCCCATCCTGGCGGACCGTCGTTTGTCTTCCTCAGCAGCCACAGTCCGATCACCCAAGTACAGGTTTCGTAATGCATTAGGCACAGCGACTTCCCCTCCCACATGCCTATTCCGATCGTGTCCGAGTAGGCGACGGCTGCTTCTTTCGGCAGAGGGATGATCTGCGTGCGCTCCTTCCTCACATCAAAGGCGACGACATACTGGTCGATCCTCTCGTTCGGGAACGAATGTGACGATGCCCAGAACACGACGTCGTCGCAGATCACCGGGTGCTCCAAATGTAGCTCCAACAGACCGAAGTCGAGTTCCTTGTCCATCGTCCACACCCTCGCAGACGAGTCATAGACCTGACAGCGGTGCAACTTGCTCCATACTGGGTACCGTGAAAGGAAGACCAACCTGTAGCTTTTCGTCACCCTATCTCCATCGTTCATGAATCTCACCGCGATGCCACTCCAATTACAATACTTGCTCGGCGGGGAGGGTAGCTGGCACCGAGTACCACGGACCGGGTTGTAGACGCATAAGGCACCATCTGTCTTATGCAACACAAAGACGAGGCCACCAGCTGACCCAACGATTTTGCCTTTGCGGAACAAGAATTCGAGGCTGCTTCCGGGCACACCGGCGTAGGGGTCAACGAGGCAGAAGGGTCCAGAAAAGTTGCGGGTGTTGGGAAAGAAGCCGGAGATGACATTGTTGTGGTACGACTGTGAAAGGAGAAAATGAGAATCTGATGAGAGCTGGCGAAAGGTCTTGCAAACAGAGAGGAGTCTAAAGAAGGTCTTTGCTGGGAGGTAGGAGAGGATCTCTGCCAGCAGGTTATCGGGAAGGGGACGACCGCTACTTCCGAGGTGGATGCTATGAGTGCTATTGAGCATACCATCCATTCCAACGATCAGAGATTTGGAAGAGTCCACCTTATTGTTCATTATATTGAGAATAGAGAAGGTCGATGACTCTTAGTGTGAAAAGATATCGAACTTTTATCATCTGAAACAGAGAAATGTTTCGAGGACCGATTACCATATTCATGGACTCTTTCCATGAAATTATATTTATATATGTATATATATATATATATATATATATGTTTCATATTTATTGTATTACAATAAAGGGAAAAACATATCATTTTCATATATTTTTATGAAAATGACAATAAGTAATTACATTTAATATTACCATTTCAGACATCATATGAAAATAGTAGTTAATTATTAGATTTAGTGTGATCCTTCTAAGCACTCGCTCTGTTAGACATTATCCGTGATATTGCAAATTAATGATAAAATTGATTTGAATTAAGAGCCTTAGTTATCACTAAGATCAATAGATAGTGAAAAGATAATTAAAAAAAAGTCATTTTTAGTTTCAAAATTTTTAGATAAACATAAGGATGCTAAAGATAGAATAGTTGTGCGAGGGATTATTTTACTATAGATTTTGAATGTTTTAGGGTATTTTTAATTTATGGAATTGCTAATTTATAAGGAATCTTGAAAAAAAGAACCTGTTGGTGGATTGATGCGCCGTGGCTGATGAGTCAGCACGGCCTGGTCCACGGGGCAATGTCAGGAGTCTCTGGTCGGTTGAGCTGGCTTTCGAGATCGATCGACCACCACTTTGATTGTCGGTAGCGGGGTTTGATAAGCGCCTTCTAGCCTGTGGATGACAGCTTCCCTGCAAAAAAGACCGTCGTCGGGTGTCTTCCGACTTTGGTCCCTCCGACGATTTAGTAAGTGGCGAGCTGGATGATCCTTTTTCTCCCCCTCCCCTCCCCAGGTCGGATGCCGGCCTAGGGTTTTTATACTACTGTACGAGGGTCGGTTGTACGCGAGCGTAGCGGCCGGTCCTCGGGAGGTGAGATGGTACCTTTGTGTGGCCGCCGCCCGGGACGCGCGGAACGACGCCATGCGGAGCCGTTCCGAGCTTTCCGGGAGGGGATGTGCCGAGCGACGCCTTAGTACGGTCTCGAGCTGGTTGCGTGGGGGTGCTCCTGCTTTCCTGGCTGTAGCGCCATGTGCCATCAATCGTGACGTTGCTTGGGCCCAAAATATACCTTATCACTGGAGCGACTCGGGTACCAATCTGGAGCGACTCGGGTAATGAACTGGGCCGACGAGTCACAAGTCGGGAACCGATCTGGAACAACTCAGGTAATGAACCGAAAGGGCGAGTCGAAAGTCGGGAACCGATCTGGAGCGACTCGGGCAATGAACTGGGCCGATGAGTCACAAGTCGGGAACCGATCTGGAACGACTCGGGCAATGAACTGAGCCGGCGAGTCACAAGTCGGGAACCGATCTGGAATGACTCGGGCAATGAACCGAAAGGGCGAGTCGCAAGTTGGGAACCGATCCGGAGCGACTCGGGCAATGAACTAGGCCGACGAGTCACAAGTCGGGAACCGATCTGGAACGACTTAGGTAATGAATTGGGCCGGCGAGTCGCAAGTAGGGAACCGATCTAGAACGACTCAGGTAATGAACCGAAAGGGCGAGTCATAAGTCGGGAACTGATCTAGAGCGACTCGAGCAATGAACTGGGCCGGCGAGTCATAAGTCGGGAACCGATCTGGAACGACTCGGGCAATGAATTGGGCCGACGAGTCACAAGTCGGGAATCGATCTGGAACGACTCGGGCAATGAACCGAAAGGGCGAGTCGCAAGTTGGGAACCGATCTGGAGCGACTTGGGCAATGAACTGGGCCGGCGAGTCATAAGTCGGGAACCAATCTGGAATGACTCGGGCAATGAATTGGCCCGACGAGTCGCAAGTCGGGAACTGATTTGGAGCGACTCGGGCAGTAAACTGGGCCGGCGAGTCGCAAGTCGGGAACCAATATGGAACTACTCGGGCAATGAACTGGGCCGACGAGTCGCAAGTCAGGAACCGATCTGGAATGACTCAGGCAATGAACCGAAAGGGCGAGTTACAAGTTGGGAACCGATCTGGTGCGACTCGAACAATGAACTGGGCCGGCGAGTCACAAGTCGGGAACCAATCTGGAACGACTCGGGCAATGAACTAGGCCGGCGAGTCGCAAGTCGGAAATCGATCTAGAGTGACTCGGGCAATGAACTAGGCTGGCGAGTCGGAAGTCGGGAATCGATCTGGAGTGACTCGGGCAGTAAACTGGGTCGGCGCTGGTTCTGGAGGGAGACTCGCATGCGGAGCCATTCGCCATGTAGCGCGCCGGGCGGGGCGGCGCTGGTTTTGGCGGAGGATTGTGTCACGCATGGAGCCATTTTCCACGTGGCATGCCAAGCGGGGCGGCACTGGTTCTGGCGGGAGACCTCTTGCTGTGAGTTGCCTTTTGGCGAGAGATATTAGGTGACGAGGCGTTTTTGGCATGATCTCCGAGACCGGCGAATCTGGGAAATCCAAGGAGTCATGATGGCTTTGAATGTCGCGATTGTCTCTCTCCTTGGAAAGCTCAATCGTCACCCTCATGGTGGAGCGGCATGCTCTTTATAAGCTCCTTCCAGAGGGGTTTTCACCATTTTTGCTCAAGTGCTATCACCTTGCTTGGCCGCCGTAGCCTTGTTTGCTCCTCCGTTCAGCGACCCAGCTTCTCCCTCCCTACTTCGAGGTCGGGATGTCTTCGCCTTCTTCTTCTTCGACTTCTTCTTCTTCCGGGGGTGTGCCTCTAGAGGCCGTGGGAGGTTCTGACGTGCTTGCTAGTCTCAAGCTGTGGCATGATGTAGACTCGGTGGTGACCGAGGAGCTTCTGGGGGAGCTTCGGGATCGTTATTGCATCCCGGAGTGTTATGGCCTTATTGCCCCTCGGTCAGGTCAGCGGTCGTATGATCAGTTTCCCCAGGGATTTGGGCTGACGGTGGGTGCCCTTGAGGCGGGGCTGCGGTTCCCGCTTCATCTCGTTATAGAGGATTGCCTCCGTACATGGGGTATATCACCGTCTCAGATGGCGCCGAACTCCTAGCGCTATTTGGTGGCATTCCTTGGGGAATGTTGTGCGATCGAGATAGAACCATCTAGGGCTCTATTCCTGACCTGCTTTCGACTGTGTAGGGGGTGAGGTGGTTATTACCTGACCGCCCTCCTTCTAGCGCCAAAAATGTTGGTGGATTTATGCGTCGTGGCTGATGAGTCAGCACGGCCTAGTCCACGGGGCAATGTCGGGAGTCTCTGGTCGGTTGAGCTGGCTTTCGAGATCGATCGACCATCACTTTGATCATTGACAGCGGGGTTTGATCAGCGCCTTCTAGCCTGCGGATGACAGCTTCCCTGCAAAAAAGACCGTCATCGGGTGTCTTTCGACTTTGGTCCCTCCGACAATTTAGTCAGTGGCAGGCTGGATGATCTTTTTTCTCCCCCTTCTCCCTTATTTGGAGGAAGATCTCGGTACGAGATGTGTTCAGCGGGAGAGGCGGGGGCTTCGGGAGCAGCAGCTCGGGTCGGTCGGTCCTCCGCCGGGGTTGCGCTGGGACTGCTGAGGTAGCATTTCGGGATTGTTTGACCCTTGGCCTCTTTCCGTCCACACGCCTTCCTGCCACTAGTACTTCGGCGGCAACGTACTGGTTGGCACGCTGGAGCATCTCAGGGATGGTTGTTGGGGGTTTTTCGATCAGCAACCAGAAGAACCTTGAGGGCTTCAACCCCATCAAGAACGCCTACATGATTAGAGAAGGGTGAGCATCCGGGAATCTGCGGATTTCAGTGGCAAAACGTGCCACGAATTGGGAGAGTGTCTTGTCCTCGCGTTGGGATAACGCAAGCAGGGTGGCCATGGAAGGCCTGGGTCGCATGCTGGCGAGGAAATTCTGCTCGAACTCCATGGCGAGCTGATCGAAGGATGAAACTGAGGACTGGCGTAGCCGACTGAACCACGCGCGTGTTGGTCCCCTGAAGGTGGTTGGGAATGCCTGACATATTAATGCATCGGAAGTGCCGAAGAGGGCCATCTGAGCCTGAAACGCGGCGACGTGCTCCGCAGGGTCGGAGCCGCCGTCGTATGTCTCCAATGCTGGCAGCCTGAAGTTGAGGGATACAGGCTTTTCTTGTATTTCCTGAATAAAGGGGGATCCGCCCGAGCCGCCCTCGATCGGCTAGCTCCGTGACTTCTGAAGCTCTCGCTGTAACTCGTCCAGGCGATGGTTGGCCCGGGATAGTTGCATCCTGAATGAGTCATCCGCTGAGTCGGATGATATGGTGTCAGGCTCAGGGCGGGGCGGTGTGACTTGGCAGGGCACAGGTGCACTCTGCTCGGGCGATCCTCTCGGGCCTGTCGTTCTGTCTCGGGCTTCTCCTGTTCCGACTTGCTCCTTGGCCGGCCTTTGCCTGGTAGGGTCGGTCGGGGTAGTTGCCAACTGTACGATCTGGGGGATGAGTGGGACGAGAGTCTGCATCATCCCCGCTATTGCTTATACCTGCTTGGTTAGGCTGAGAAACGCCTCGGGCGACACGGTCGAGGGTCCTGCGGTAATTCCGAGGGGCGACAACCGTGGGTCATTAAACAAGCGCCAGTAACGATCTGGCGTTGAAGCCGAGATTCCCCCGTCTTTGAGGATGGGGAGGTGCTGATCTCTGGGTCCGGTAGAGGGGTGACCGATCGATGGTTCTCCTTCTTAGAGGGCTCCCGTGAGATGTGTTGAATCTCGTATTTTGATGATGAAACTACTTGATATATGTTTATGATTTAATCTACGTTTTGAGTGACGCAGGATGCTTTGATCAGGATGAGACAATTAAAGCAGGAAAATCATGTTGTGCTGGAGGAACATGTCAGAAGATTGGACATCGGGCCGGTGGATCGGTCGACGTATCGACAGAAGGCTTCGGGTCGTGGACTCGGGCATCGGGCCAAGAAGAGCAGGTATTGTGCCAAGGATATCGGAGTTGCGGAGTCAATTGGCCGATTGGGCAATAGGCTGCAGGAAAGGACGATGCGCCGAAGAATCGAACGAAGCGTCGAGGGACCAATGACATGCCGGACAACTTGGTTAATTGCTTAGGATTAATTGTCTCGATCGAAGTTTTTGTTTTACATGTGCAGGATTAACTACGATGAAAGTTAGACAAGCAGCAGGAGTTGCGCCGGAGTTAAGTTCATGATCACGTTGGGAGTTCGAGAGTTCGACGGAAGTTCGGACGGTCGTCGGAGGTTCTGCGGGAACAAATCCGAGAAGTCCAGGAGCTTGCCAAAGAAGCTCGTCGGAACTCGCCAAGTGGATCATCGCAAGTCCAGGAGTTGCCGGAAGTCCGCAGGAGGATCACCCAGGGTTCGTCGGATGATCGACGGAAGTTCGCCGGAAACTCGCCGGAAGGAGCGATTGACGCACCGGAGCAAGCTGCAGGATATGTCTAAGAAATTTATCGTAGTTAGCACATTGATTAAGTTAGAAATGGGAGGTGATCCCATTAGCTTAATCTTGGGGCAATTGGGCCCCTGGAAGAATCAAATTGGGCCGAATGGATTGACCCATTCGGACCCTGAATGCTGCAGGCGGTTGAACCGCCCAGGCCAGGAGGTTGAACCGCCTAGGCTGTGTCCTCCAGCGAGGCTGGGCGGTGCAACCGCCCCAGCCAGGAGGTTGAACCGCCTGGGGCTCGGTCTCCGAGCTCTGGCAGGCGGTTGAACCGCCCCAGTCAGGCGGTTGAACCGCCTAAGCTTGGTCTTCGAGCTCTGGCAGGAGGTTCAACCGCCCCTGACAGGAGGTTGAACCGCCCAGAGGCTCAGTCTTCGAGCTCTGGCAGGCGGTTCAACCGCTCCAGTCAGGAGGTTGAACCGCCTGATCCCGGAATTCCGGGAATTGACAGATTTGAGCTCCAAATTTGAACTGGGTTGGGGCCTATAAATACCCTACCCATTCAGCACTGAAGGAAGGCCCCTAGTTGACGTCGGTAACCTCGTCGGTGGAGGAAGCCAAAGTGGAGTAGGTCAAGACTGACCGAACCACTCTAAATCTCTGGTTTGCCTTTATTTTGAGCACTTTATCATTTCTGCAAACCTCCTTCATAGCTACTGCTCTCTGCGCTTTTACGAACGAGTTTCAAGGTTTAGACGAAAATCTGCATTTAGACGTAAAACTGCTTTTAGACGTAAATCGGCTTTCCTCGTACAATCATCAGATTTCAGTTTACGTTTACGTCTTGATTTCAACTGCATACTGCCTTCTGTGATTTTACAAACGAGTTTCAAAGTTCAGACGTAAATCTACGTTTAGACGTAAATCTGCGTTTAGACGTAAATCTGCTTTTTCGTATGATCATCGTATTGCAGATTGCGTTTACATTTTGAGCTTTACCATAACTGTACACTGCCTTTATACTCCTGCTTAAACTGTGTCTTATCTACTCAAGTGATTTACGAATCAGCATTTAGACGTAAATCAGTTTCTTCGTACGAACGTCGGATTTCAGTTTGCGCCGATATTCTGGTTTTCAATCACAACTGCAAACTGCCTTCTGCGTATTTACAAAACAGTTTGCGCTTTACAGTTTACGTTTACGTTTAGACGTAAACTGACTTTTATCAAACGACGCAGCTTTCGGTTTTAAATCGTCGCAGAAAGTTTTATCCGCTGCACTAATTCACCCCCCCCTCTTAGTGCTCTCGATCCTAACAATTGGTATCAGAGCTTGGTATTTCTCATTTCGGATTTACACCCGAGAGAAATGGCTTTTCAAGAGGGCTTTTCGGTCTTTCGTCCACCGTTGTTTAACGGATTGGACTACACTTATTGGAAAACTCGAATGAGAGTTTTCTTGATTTCTCTGAATCTGGATTTATGGAATATCGTTGAAAACGGTTTTCAACTTCCCTCTAAACCGATGAACGAATGGTCGGTTTTGGAGAAGAAGTATTTTTCCTTAAACGCAAAGGCTATGAATGCCTTATTTTGCGCTTTGGACAAAAATGAGTTCAATCGGATTTCTACGTGCGAAACGGCTTTCGATATTTGGCGCACTCTTGAAATCACGCACGAGGGAACTAGTAGAGTCAAAGACTCGAAAGTTAATATTTTACTACGTGATTTCGAGCTTTTTTATATGAAACCAAGCGAAACCGTTGTTGACATGTACACCCGTTTTACGGATGTCGTCAATGGTTTAAAATCACTTGGTAAAAGCTTTTCGGATTTTGAACTCGTTAACAAAGTTTTGCGCTCACTTTCTAAAACTTGGGATTCAAAAGTAACTGCTATTCAAGAATCAAAAAACTTGAACCAATTTCCACTTGAAGAACTAATTGGTTCATTGATCACATATGAAATGACGTGCAATGCACGTAAAGAACTTGAGAACCACCTTCCAAAGAACAGGAAGGATTTGGGACATAGAACATTTGAAGACCACTCGAGCATAAGCTCAAGTGATGGTGAATTTAAACTACAAATGAAACAAAAATTAAAAAGTAAAAAGAACGGAACTACTTGCTTTAAACGCAAGAAGAAGAACAAGAACTGGGATGAATCTGTTGAATCTCGGATTTTGATGATGAAACTAATTGATTGTGTTTATATGTTTAACTGTATTTTGAGTGATGCAGGTCTACTCGATCAGGAATGGGCAGTTGACGCAGGAGGAATTGATGTTGCGCCGGTGATCACGTCAGGATATTGGACGGCAGAATGCTTCGGACGTCGGGCATCGGGCCAAGGAGAGCGAAATTGCACCAAGGATATCGGGGTTGCGGAGGTCAACCGCCGATTGGGTAACAAGCCGCAAGAGAGGACGATGCTCCGAAGAATCGGACGAAGCGCCAACCAATGACGTGCCGGGCAACAGAATGTCAATTCGCGTTATAATAATTGTCTAGATCGGAGTAGAGTTTTAGCTTGTGTGTGTAGGATTAACTACGATAACGACGAAGACATAAAGCGAAACAAAGTGCCGGAGTCAAGCACGAAGGATTCGTTGGGAGTTCGAGAGCTCGACGGAAGTCCGAAGGTTCGTCGGGGATGCTGCCGGAACTAGCCGAGAATGAGTAGGGAGCTTGCCGAAGGGTTTTTCGGAAGCTCGCCGGAAGGTTCGTTGGAAGTTCGCGGAGCTCACCGAGAAAGATCGTAGCTTGCCGAAGAAGCTCGTCGGAACTCGCCAAGATCAAATCGTGAAGTCTAGGAGCTTGCCGGGAGTCCGCAGAATGGTTTCCGAGAGTTTATCGGAAGACCGTCGGAAGTTTGCCGGAAGATCGCCTAAAGATGTCGTGACGTAATGGACTTTGTAATAGCTTAGAAAATGTCTTTAAATTCGTAGTTAGCATGTTAATGTGGGTTAGGATTAGGTGTTAATCCTATAACCCAAGTAGGGGCCAATTGGGCCCGAATTTGGACTGGTTTGGGCTGATTTTGAAGCCCAACCAGTGGGCTGAAAAAGCCTAGGCGGTGGCACCGCCTAGCACCCGAGAGCTAGGCGGTGGCACCGCCTAGCACCCGAGAGCTAGGCGGTGGAACCGCCAGATTGGGCGATGGCACCGCCCAACAGCCGAGAGCCAGGCGGTGGCACCGCCGGATTGAGCGGTGGCACCGCTAGACCGTTGCCAGCCTCGGGAACTTAAGAGAATTCAAATTTTGGAGCCCAAATTTGAATCCTCTTGGGGCCTATAAATACCCCTCTATTCTCAGCTGAGAACACAACCTTTTGAGAAGCTAGAAGTTGAGAAAAGCTTTAGGAAAAGTCTTGTTTTCAATAGCTTGAGTGTTCACCTCCTTTCTTTTCATTGAAATCTTTGTAAAAGGGGTGAACCACTTGTAAGAGGTTGTAAGAGGGGTGTAAGAAGGAGGTTGATCTTCGCCTAGTAAAGGAAGATCGTTAGTGAATGCCGGTGGCCTCGACGGAAGAGGAATCGGAGGAGTGGATGTAGGTCATGATTGACCGAACCACTATAAACTACCGTCTTCCCTGGTTTGCATTTACTTCCTGCTATTACCTTACTGCAAACCATCTTCACTTTGATGCTCTACTTCTTTGTCTCTTTCTTACGTATGCCTTCAAGTTAAAACGCAAACGAAACTGTTTCAAATGAAACATTGCTTTTATCGTACGAAGTTTCCGAAAGTGTTTAAATCGTCGAAAGTTTATCATATTTTACCGCTGCACTAATTCACCCCCCCCTCTTAGTGCCGCTCCGATCCTAACAATTGGTATCAGAGCCCGGTTTTTCTCATTTCGGATTTACACCCGAGAGAAATGGCTCTTCATGGCTTTCAAGAGGGTTTATCGGTTGTTCGTCCACCGTTGTTTAACGGATTGGACTACACTTATTGGAAAACTCGAATGAGAGTTTTCGTGATTTCTATGAATTTGGATTTATGGGATATTATTGAAAACGATTTTCAACTTCCCTCTTGTTAGGATCGAGAGCACTAAGAGGGGGGGGGGGTGAATTAGTGCAGCGGAAATCTTTCAGCGATTTAAAAAGAAAGCTGCGTTGGTTCAATAAAAACTATTATGATGCAAAAGCTAATTCTCAGTTTGTATCTAAGTGCAGTTTGCGTCTAAGCGCAGATTGCGTCTAAGCGCAGTTTGCGTCTAAACACAGTTTGCGTCTAAGCGCAGTTTGCGTCTAAGCGTAGTTTGTGTCTAAACGCAGATTTACGTCTAAACGCAGTTTTACGTCTAAACGCAGATTTACGTCTAAACGCAGTTTTACGTCTAAACGCAGATTTACGTCTAAACTCAGTTTACGTCTAAAACATCTAAACACAGTTTGGACAGTTTTACGTCTAAACGCAGATTTACGTCTAAACGCAGTTTTACGTCTAAACACAGATTTACGTCCAAACTCAGTTTACGTCTAAAATGCAGTTTGCGTCTAAATAGAATAAAGACGTAAACGAAAACTGCACAGAAACTTGTTCGTAAAAACGCAGAAGACAGTTTGCAGTTGTAAATGAAATCAAGACGTAAACGTAAACTGCACAGAACCTTGTTCGTTAAAGCGCAGAAGACAGTTTGCAGTTGTAAATGAAATCAAGATGTAAACGTAAACTGCACAGAATTCGTTCGTAAAAGCGCAGAGAGCAGAGGCTAAGTAGGAGGTTTGCAGTAATGATAAAGTGCTCAAAATAAACGCAAACCAGAGATTTAGAGTGGTTCGGTCAGTCTTGACCTACTCCACTTTTGGCTTCCTCCACCGATGAGGTCACCGACGTCAACTAGAAGCCTTCCTTCAATAGGCGAAGGCCAACTACCCTCTTACAGATTCACTCCTTTTGATGGGCTTAGGAGACAACCCTTACAAATGTTTTCTCTCCTCTCTTTACAACTCAAACTTGAAGAACAGAAGGAGGAGGAAAACTAGCAGTTTTGAGCTCTAAGAACCACTGAAAAGATCAAGATTTCGGCTTGAGTTCTTACTCTTTCAGTGCTGAATGGGTGGGGTATTTATAGGCCCCAACTCAATTCAAATTTGGAGCTCAAAACGATCAAATCCCGGAATTCCGGGATCAGGCGGTTGCACCTCCTGACTGGAGAGGTTGCACCGCCTGGCAGAGCTCGAAGACTGAGCTCAGGCGGTGCCACCTCTTGACAGAGGCGGTTGCACCTCTCTGCCAGAGCTCGAAGACTGAGCTCAGGCGGTGCCACCTCTCTGTCAGGGAGGTTGCACCGCCCAGTCTTGCTCGAAGACTGAGCTCAGGCGGTGCCACCTCTTGGCTGGGGAGGTTCCACCGCCCAGTCTCGCTGGGAGGCTTAGCCCAGGCGGTGCCACCTCCTGGCTGGGGCGGTGCCACCTCTTTCACTATTTCAGCTCACTTGGTTTGGCTCCAAACTTGGCCCAAACCAGTCCGAACTTGGGCCTAATTGGCCCCTACTTGGGTTATAGGATTAACACCTAATCCTAACCCTAATTAATGTGCTAACTATGATTTTAAAGACATTTTCTAAGCTATTACAAAGTTCGCAAGTCAAGACTTCTTCTGGCGAGCTTCCGGCAAACTTCCGGCGGTCTTCCGATGAACTCTCGGAAACCATTCTGCGGACTCCCGGCAAGCTCCTAGACTTCACGATTTGTTCTTAGCGAGTTCCAACGAGCTTCTTCGACAAGCTCCGATCTTTCTCGGCGAGCTCCGCGAACTCCCAACGAACCTTCCGACGAGCTTCCGAAAAACCCTTCGGCAAGCTCCCAACTCATTCTCAGCTAGTTCCGGTAGCATTCCCGACGAACCTTCGGACTTCTGTCGAACTCTCGAACTCGCAACAAATCCTTCGCGCTTGACTCCGACACTTTGTTTCGCTTTATGTCTTCATCGTTATCATAGTTAATCCTGCACAATTAAAACAAAACTTCGATCGAGACAATTAATCCTAAGCAATTAACCAAGTTGTCCGGCATGTCATTGGTCCCTCGACGCTTCGTCTGATTCTTCGGCGCATCGTCCTCTCCTGCGGCCTATTGCCCAATCGGCCAGTTGACTCCGCAACTCCGATATCCTTGGCACAATACCCGCTCTTCTTGGCCCGATGCCCGAGTTCACGACCCGAAGCCTTCTGTCGATACGTCGACCGATCCACCAGCCCGACGTCCAATCTTCTGACATGTTCCTCCGGCACAACATGATGTTCCTGCTTTAATTGTCTCATCCTGATCGAAGCACCCTGCGTCACTCAAAACGCAGATTAAATCATAAACATATATCAAGGAGTTTCATCATCAAAATGCGAGATTCAACACCTCTAAACCGATGAACGAATGGTCGGATTTGGAGAAGAAGATGTTTTCTTTAAACGCAAAGGCTATGAATGCCTTATTTTACGCTTTGGACAAAAATGAGTTCAATCGGATTTCAACGTGTGAAACGGCTTTTGATATTTGGCGAACACTTGAAATCACGCACGAGGGAACTAGTAGAGTCAAAGACTCGAAAGTTAATATTTTAATGCATGATTTCGAGCTTTTTCGAATGAAGCCGAGCGAAACCATTGTTGACATGTACACCCGTTTTACGGATGTCGTCAATGGTTTACAAGCTCTTGGCAAATGTTTCTCGAATTTTGAACTTGTTAGTAAAGTTTTACGATCACTTTCTAAAGCTTGGGAATCAAAAGTAACAGCAATACAAGAAACAAAAGATTTAAATATTTTTCCACTTGAAGAACTTATCGGCTTATTGATGACATATGAAATGGTGTGCAATGCACATAATGAACACAATCAACACTTGAACCACCTTCCAAAGAATAGGAAGGATTTGGAACTCCGAACAAATGAATACCACTTGAGCGACGACTCAAGTGATGAGGACAATGATGAACTTGAACTTCGGACACTAAATCTTAATAAGTTCATTAAACAAAAATCTAAAATAAACAATGAACTTGAACGGAGGAAGAGGCCAAAGAAGAGGAAGGCAACTAATGATGAATCAAGAACTTCCAAAGGTGAAACGACGAAATGGGCTTTGACGGGCTTCAACTACAAGGTAAGTAACTCAACTTTCTTAAATTATTTTGAGATTACTTGATGTTTTCCATGATGCATTTTCTTTTTTTTTAATAATTATTTCTCTTAAAAATTACATGTTTTATGTTAATGAAATAAAATGTTAGATTTAAACCTAATGATCATATGTATGCTTTTCTTGAGAAGATAAAATGTGTATCTTGATGATTTCCGATTTTGATTAAAACCATGCTTAATGTCTTAATGAAAATATTAAGAAGTTTAATATCATGCTTAATGATGTTGCATGGCTTTTGTATGGAAAACTAAATATGAAAAGATAGATTCACCTAAAAAGAAAAATGAATGACTATAACAAATAACAAAATTATTTTGGATAAAAATACCTTATGCTCATTGAAACCTTGATTGATGAATATGCTTTATGATTTCTTTCCCTTGTATGTCCTATCATAATGGATCTTATGATTTACGGATTATTGATTTTTACCATAATGAAAGTGCCTTATTCTTACACTTTCGGTTTTAAACATTATACATGTTTTTATTTGGTATAAGTGAAATAAAATCATATGAATTGAAACAACTAAAAAGAGGAAAATATTTTTTCCTTGAAAAATTATTTTTCTCTATCCTATTGATCTTGATGTTTATTATGATAAATCTATATATACCATTTTGAATCTCTTGAAAGTAATGTTGATATTTTGATGATTTAAATTTGAAATGAGTTTTATCAAAATCATGATATTGATTTCTTGGAATAACATGAGATTATCTTTGATGATCATTTTGATTCATGGAATTTTGGATTCATGACTTGGTCTTACATTTGTTTATGAGATGGTTGAAATCTTTGTACGTTTGAATTCATCCCTTCTCCTTTCAATTTATGCATGTTATATGTTAAAGATTTAAAACCATGTTTTGGTATCATGCATATCTAAGAAATATTGATGTGACAAATTGAATAAGTTGAAAATGAATGATGATTTTTCTCTTGAATATAACTTGTGATATTTTTTATATAAATCATCATTTTGATTTCTCGACATTTGATACATGAGATTTTATTATAAATCAAAATTTCTCATTAATCGATCTTCTACGATTTTACTTGATATTCTCTTGAGAGGAGATTTTCTAAATGAATCATGATTTTTCCTTGTGAGTTCTTGGAGTTATTACTTGATTTTTCTTTTAAAACAAGATCTCTTCTTTGTACTCCTATGATTTTTCTTGATATTTTATTTAAAGAAGATATTTACTATATGAATCATGTCTTTTGGTATTCAAATGATTTTATCCTTCATGACATGATTTCTTTGTATTTATGGCTTGCATGGCTTGAAATGTTTTGGTATAATGCATGCAATGATGAAATATTCATAAAGTTAAAATTATGTATGCAATACTTATGATAATGATGTACATGATGTATTTATTGCATGTGATGTGTATCATGAATGCTTTAAATGATGAATGTTTGGTATCATGATCAACATGTTGATAAATGCTTAAAAATTTTAATGTTTGAGTATCATGTATGATATGCTTATTAATGATGATTGATTTATTTTTCGGTATCGTGCATGAAAAATAAGGTTATTGAAATTGTATATGTTTTAATTTGAATATATAATGATGCACAAATAAGAATGATACTTACCTTTGTCATAATATGAAAATTGATATAAGGGTCTTCCCTTCTTTTTGACAATGACAAAGGGGGAGCAAGAATTTCTAGAGTGGACATCATGAAAAGAGGCAAACTAACTAGCTTGCACAATTCAAGATGAAAGCAAAAATTGCACTTCTCAAAAGAGAAGATGCAAATGTAACATTTGCCAAATTGTTTGCTTGCCTCATGTAAAACATTATCTCTTGCTAGTTTGGCATTTTTGCTAGCTTGTATGTTACAAAATTTGATCACTTCTTCAAACATTTTGCTAGCTTACACTTTGCAAAGAAAGTAAAAATGACACTTCTAGAAGAAAGAGCTTGTTATTTTGAACATCACAAGCTTGCCTATCTTAAGAAATAAAAGTTGCAAAAGTGCTATCTTGCCTATCTCAAGAAGCAAAACTTGCAACTTGCACATTGCAATAGGAAGCAAGAATTATGAGCATACACAAGAAAGCTATCTTGCATTTGCTTTCGAAATTTTTGCTAGCTTGTATATTATGAAACTTACATATCGTAAATATTGCTAGCTTGTAGTCTAAAGAGAAGCAAAAAGTTGCTATCTCAAAAGAAGCAAATGTGCTATCTTGCCTATCTTAAGAGGCAAAAATACTAACTTGCACATCTAGCAAAACTTGACAAATTTACATATTTCAAGAAGCAAGAGTTGCTTTCTTGAACATCTCAATATTTGCTAGCTTGCAAACTTGTATATTTCAAGAAGCAAGGGTTGCTTTCTTATACATCTCAAAACTGCTAGCGTGCATGTTCTAAAAATATTGTAAAATTTGCTAGCTTGTATGTTGGAGAAATTCCTATCATATTACCTTGCATATCTATGATGATAACAAAATTGCATAATGGTAAAACTAGGAGATTATGTTAATTATGCAATGTTGGTACCGAATGTTGAACTTGAATATTTCAAAAACTTGCAATCTTGCACAAGAAGCAAGTGTTGAATTGCCATGATTGAACTTAAGAATCTTGCTACGTTGTGATGAAAATCTAGCTTCATGTTGCAAAAAAATTGCATATCTTTTAAAATAGCTAGAGCTACTTCTCCTTTTTGTTGATGACATAGGGGGAGAAGTATATTGATGACTTCATGCAATGAATTGAATATTTTATATATATTTGCATGATGGTTTAAATGTTTATCAGAACAAGTGATGAATGTTACTTGGATTTGGGATAATCCAAGTGTTCTATCAATAGCATATTGATAGGGGGAGTTTGGTTAAACTCCGGGGAGTTAAGGTTAACTCCGTTAGTCATCAATTAGTTGTCATCATCAAAAAGGGGGAGATTATTGAATCTCGGATTTTGATGATGAAACTAATTGATTGTGTTTATATGTTTAACTGCATTTTGAGTGATGCAGGTCTACTCGATCAGGATTAAGCAGTTGACGCAGGAGGAATTGACGTTGCGCCGGAGATCACGTCAGGATATTGGACGGCAGAATGCTTCGGACGTCGGGCATCGGGCCAAGGAGATCGAAATTGCACCAAGGATATCGGGGTTGCGGAGGTCAACCGCCGATTGGGCAACAAGCCGCAAGAGAGGACGATGCTCCGAAGAATCGGACGAAGCGCCAACCAATGACGTGCCGGGCAACAAAATATCAATTCGCGTTATAATAATTGTCTAGATCGGAGTAGAGTTTTAGCTTGTGTGTGCAGGATTAACTACGATAACGACGAAGACATAAAGCGAAACAAAGTGCCGGAGTCAAGCACGAAGGATTCGTTGGGAGTTCGAGAGCTCGACGGAAGTCCGAAGGTTCGTCGGGGATGCTGCCAGAACTAGCCGAGAATGAGTAGGGAGCTTGCCGAAGGGTTTTTCGGAAGCTCGCCGGAAGGTTCGTTGGAAGTTCGCGGAGCTCACCGAGAAAGATCGTAGCTTGCCGAAGAAGTTCGTCGGAACTCGCCAAGATCAAATCGTGAAGTCTAGGAGCTTGCCGGGAGTCCGCAGAATGGTTTCCGAGAGTTTATCGGAAGACCGTCGGAAGTTTGCCGGAAGATCGCCTAAAGATGTCTTGACGTAATGGACTTTGTAATAGCTTAGAAAATGTCTTTAAATTCGTAGTTAGCATGTTAATTTGGGTTAGGATTAGGTGTTAATCCTATAACCCAAGTAGGGGCCAATTGGGCCCGAATTCGGACTGGTTTGGGCTGATTTTGAAGCCCAACCAGTGGGCTGAAAAAGCCTAGGTGGTGGCACCGCCTAGCACCCGAGAACTAGGCGGTGGCACCGCCCAACAGCCGAGAGCCAGGCGGTGGCACCGCCGGATTGAGCGGTGGCACCGCCAGACCGTTGCCAGCCTCGGGAACTTAAGAGAATTCAAATTTTGGAGCCCAAATTTGAATCCTCTTGGGGCCTATAAATACCCCTCTATTCTCAGCTGAGAACACAACCTTTTGAGAAGCTAGAAGTTGAGAAAAGCTTTAGGAAAAGTCTTGTTTTCAATAGCTTGAGTGTTCACCTCCTTTCTTTTCATTGAAATCTTTGTAAAAGGGGTGAACCACTTGTAAGAGGTTGTAAGAGGTTGTAAGAGGGGTATAAGAAGGAGGTTGATCTTCGCCTAGTAAAGGAAGATCGTTAGTGAATGCCGGTGGTCTCGACGGAAGAGGAATCGGAGGAGTGGATGTAGGTCACGATTGACCGAACCACTATAAACTACCGTCTTCCCTGGTTTACATTTACTTCCTGCTATTACCTTACTACAAACCATCTTCACTTTGATGCTCTACTTCTTTGTCTCTTTCTTACGTATGCCTTCAAGTTAAAACGCAATCGAAACTGTTTCAAATGAAACATTGCTTTTATCGTACGAAGTTTCCGAAAGTGTTTAAATCATCGAAAGTTTATCATATTTTTGTTAGGATCGGAGCGGCACTAAGAGGGGGGGGTGAATTAGTGCAGCGGTAAAGTACGATAAACTTTTGACGATTTAAACACTTTTGAAAACTTCGTACGATAAAAGCAACGTTTCGTTTGAAACCGTTTCGATTGCGTTTTAACTTGAAGGCATACGTAAGAAGGAGATAAAGAAGTAGAGCATCAAATTGAAGATGGTTAGTAGTAAGATAATAGCAGGAAGTAAATGCAAACCAGGGAAGACGGTAGTTTATAGTGGTTCGGTCAATCGTGACCTACATCCACTCCTCCGATTCCTCTTCCGTCGTGGCCACCGGCATCCACTAATGATCTTCCTTTACTAGGCGAAGATCAACCTCCTTCTTACACCCCTCTTACAACCTCTTACAAGTGGTTCACCCTTTTTACAAAGATTTCAATGAAAAGAAAGGAGGTGAACACTCAAGCTATTGAAAACAAGACTTTTCCTAAGGCTTTTCTCAACTTCTAGCTTCTCAAAAGGTTGTATTCTCAGCTGAGAATAGAGGGGTATTTATAGGCCCCAAGAGGATTCAAATTTGGGCTCCAAAATGTGAATTCTCTTAAGTTCCCGAGGCTGGCAACGGTCTGGCGGTGCCATCGCTCAATTCGGCGGTGCCACTGCCTGGCTCTCGGCTGTTGGGCGGTGCCACCGCCCAATCTGGCGGTTCCACCGCCTAGCTCTCGGCTGCTAGGCGGTGCCACCGCCTAGGCTTTTTCAGCCCACTGGTTGGGCTTCAAAATCAGCCCAAACCAGTCCGAATTCGGGCCCAATTGGCCCCTACTTGGGTTATAGGATTAATACCTAATCCTAACCCAAATTAACATGCTAACTACGAATTTAAAGATATTTTCTAAGCTATTACAAAGTCCATTACGTCAAGACGTCTTTAGGCGATCTTCCGGCAAACTTCCGACGGTCTTCCGATAAACTCTCGGAAACCATTCTGCGGACTCCCGGCAAGCTCCTAGACTTCACGATTTGATCTTGGTGAGTTCCAACGAGCATCTTTGGCAAGCTCCGATCTTTCTCGGTGAGCTCCATGAACTTCCAACGAACCTTTCGGCAAGCTTCCGAAAAACCCTTCGGCAAGCTCCCTACTCATTCTCGGCTAGTTCCGGCAGCATTCCCAACGAACCTTCGGACTTGCGTCGAGCTCTCGAACTCCCAACGAATCCTTCGTGCTTGACTCCGACACTTTGTTTCGTTTTATGTCTTCATCGTTATCGTAGTTAATCCTGCACGCACAAGCCAAAACTCTACAACGATCCAGACAATTATTACAATGCGAATTGACATTCTGTTGCCCGGCACGTCATTGGTTGGCGCTTCGTCCGATTCTTTAGCGCATCGTCCTCTCTTGCGGCCTATTGCCCAATCGGTGGTTGACCTCCGCAACCCCGATATCCTTGGCACAATTCCGCTCTCCTTGGCCCGATACCCAACGTCCGAAGCGTTCTGCCATCCAATATCCTAACGTGATCTCCGGCGCAACGTCAATTCCTCCTATGTCAACTGTCTAATCCTGATCGAGTAGACCTGCATCACTCAAAATGCAGTTAAACATATAAACACAATCAATTAGTTTCATCATCAAAATCCGAGATTCAACAATCTCCCCCTTTTTGATGATGACAACTAATTGATGACTAACGGAGTTAACCTTAACTCCCCGGAGTTTAACTAAACTCCCCCTATCAATATGCTATTGATAGAACACTTGGATTATCCCCAATCCAAGTAACATTCATCACTTGTTCTGATAAACATTTAAACCATCATGCAAATATATATAAAATATTCAATTCATTGCATGAAGTCATCAATATACTTCTCCCCCTTTGTCATCAACAAAAAGGAGAAGAAGCTCTAGCTATTTTAAAAGATATGCAAATTTTTGCAACATGAAGCTAGATTTTCATCACAACATAGCAAGATTCTTAAGTTCAATCATGGCAATTCAACACTTGCTTCTTGTGCAAGATTGCACTTTGCTTTTCTTTGCATATTCTAACTAGCAAAAGCTTTCTCCCCTTTGTTTTTATCGAAAAGAAGGGAAGACTACAAGCTAGCCAGCATTTGCCTTGAGCTAGCAATCTTTCTCTCCCTATGTCATTGCCGAAAAGAAGGAGAGGAACCAATGATTTGGACTTTTACATAAATTATGAATTTGCATCAATCAATATTTCAATCATCACATGGTATATACAAGACAAAAATGCAAAGAAATCAAGTCATGAAAGACATCAATTGTTAAACATGATATGATAATAGTCTCAAAATTTTCAATTTGCGATACATGTGATACATTGTCATACTAAAAAAAAATTTAATGCGATACTTTTAAGGATATCAACCTATTTTTGATACAAAGCATGGCAAGAGCAATTTTTTTGCAAGTTTTCAGAGTTTTACACTTTTTGCTTCTTTCGATAGGCAAGATAGTGATGTTCAAGAAGATAACTTTTGCTTCTTGAAATAAGCAAGTTAGCAATCTTTGCTACTTAAGATAGACAAGCTAGCAATCAAGTTTTTGCATCCTCTTGACTTGTGCAAGCTAGCTATCTCCCCCTTTGTCATTGTCAAAAAGAAGGGAAGACCCTTTACATCAATTATGACAAAGGTAAGTATCAATCTTATTTGTGCATCATCATATTTTCAAATTAGAATATGCACATTTTCAAAAACCTTATATTCATTCATGCACAATATTGAATAAATCAATCAACATTATGAGGATATCATACATGATACTAAAATTTTTAACTATTTGTCAACATTTTGATCATGATACCAAACATTCATCATTTAGAGTATTCATGATACAAAACATTAAATCAATATTTATAATACATCATTTTAGCAACAACTCATAGTATTTTAAATCATGATTTACATCATATGCAATACATCACATCATAATTAGAAAGCACAAGTATTGCATACATCATTGTAAATTATAAATGTTTCATATCATGATGGTATTAATTTGTCAAATTATATCCTACCATGCATGATCAAAACTTCTACCCATTTGTATTTCATGCATAATTTCACTTCATCACATTAGGAGTATCAAGAGGAATTAATTGGGTGATGAGATAAATATTTCACGAATACATGGAATTGTATAAAACATCATATCATAAGTATTTCATACATTCATATCATCACATGAAGGATTATAAACAAAAATTAGTGATGAGATATTACTTCATGAATACAATAAAATTCATATAACATATCATGGTTTATTAGAATTAGTCTTCCTTTTGGTGAATAGCAAAAAGAATAATAGGAGAACAATATCGCAATTCATGCATATAAAATCTTATGATTCACATAGAACATCTCCTCTTTTATAAAACGAGAGAATCATGATGAAGAATCTTGATTTACATAAAGTTTCAAAATATAATTATCAAGATCATGAATACTAAAAGACCATGAAACATTTTGATAAATCTCCTTTTAAATAGAAAATAATCTTGATTCATTCAATAGAAAATTGTGAGAAATGATTTCAATAAAGCCCATTAAATTCAAATCGTCTAAATCATCAAAATCTCAACATTTCTTTCAAGAGATTCAAAATGGCATAACTAATTTTATTAGTCTCTTAGGTATAAATCAATAAGATAGAGAAAAAGAAAATTTTCAATAAAAAATCTTTCATCCTTTTGTTTCAATTGATTCCATGCATGCATGTCCTTTTCTTTCAAATCCATGCATCATTCTTAAATGCAACTTTCATCACGGTAAAAATCGATAATCCATAAATCACAAAATATCATCATGGAAATCATCAAAATCAATAAACTATAAATTATCCAAAACTCATCATCATCATGTATAGTTTCAAAAAAAATAAATTTATTAGGCGTGATATCATATTTCATAAGGCATTTTTAATCAAAATCATTTTGTTTATCATAAACATACAATTTTCATGATTATTTTCAAAATTACTAGAATGATAAGCATGATCCCAATTTTTTTCATTACATTATGCAATTAAAAATAATATTTCTAAACTAAATAAAAAGAAAATGCATCACGGAAAGCGTCAAGTAATTTCAAAATAATTCAAGAGAGTTGAGTTACTTACCTTGTAGTCGAAGCTTGTCAAAGCCCAATTCGCAATTTCACTTTTGGAAGTTCTTGATTCATCCTTGGTTGCCTTCCTCTTCTTTAGCCTCTTCCTCCGTTCAAGTTCATTGTTTATTTTAGATTTTTGTTTAATGAACTTATTAAGATTTAATGTTCGAAGTTCAAGTTCATCATTGTCCTCATCACTTGAGTCATCGCTCAAGTGGTAATCATTTGTCTGGAGTTCCAAATCCTTCCTATTCTTTGGAAGGTTGTTCTCAAGTTCTCTTTTTGTCACATTGTTCATTTCGTAGGTCATTAAAGACCCAATGAGTTCTTCGAGAGGGAATGTTTTAAGGTCCTTGGCCTCTTGAATGGTCGTAACTTTTGGATCCCAACTTTTTGGAAGGGATCTTAAGATTTTAGTGACTAGTTCAAAGTTAGAAAAACTTTTACCAAGAGCTTTGAGTCCATTGATGACATCCGTGAACCGGGTGTACATGTCTCCGATGGACTCACTTGGTTTCATTCGAAAAAGTTCGTAAGAGTGCACAAGAATGTTAATTTTGGACTTTTTCACTCGGCTAGTGCCTTCATGAGTGACTTCAAGAGTTCTCCAAATATCAAAAGCTGAATCACACATCGAAACGCGATTAAATTCATTTTTGTCAAGTGCACAATATAAGGCATTCATAGCCTTTGCATTTAGAGAAAACATCTTCTTCTCCAAATCATTCCAATGGTTCATTGGAAGAGAAGACATTTCAAATCCATTTTCGACTATATGCCATAAATTTAAATCCAAAGAAAGTAAGAAAACTCTCATTCGAGTTTTCCAATAAGTGTAGTCCGTCCCATTGAAAAAGGGAGGACAAATGAGAGAGTGACCCTCTTGAAAGCCGTAAAGAGCCATTTCTATTTGGGTGTTAAACCAAGATAGAAAAACGTGGCTCTGATACCAATTGTTAGGATCGGAGCGGCACTAAGAGGGGGGGGTGAATTAGTGCAGCGGTAAAGTACGATAAACTTTTGACGATTTAAACACTTTCGAAAACTTCGTACGATAAAAGCAACGTTTCGTTTGAAATCGTTTCGATTGCGTTTTAACTTGAAGGCATACGTAAGAAGGAGATAAAGAAGTAGAGCATCAAATTGAAGATGGTTAGCAGTAAGATAATAGCAGGAAGTAAATGCAAACCAGGGAAGACGATAGTTTATAGTGGTTCGGTCAATCGTGACCTACATCCACTCCTCCGATTCCTCTTCCGTCGAGACCACCGGCATCCACTAATGATCTTCCTTTACTAGGCGAAGATCAACCTCCTTCTTACACCCCTCTTACAACCTCTTACAAGTGGTTCACCCTTTTTACAAAGATTTCAATGAAAAGAAAGGAGGTGAACACTCAAGCTATTGAAAACAAGACTTTTCCTAAGGCTTTTCTCAACTTCTAGCTTCTCAAAAGGTTGTATTCTCAGCTGAGAATAGAGGGGTATTTATAGGCCCCAAGAGGATTCAAATTTGGGCTCCAAAATTTGAATTCTCTTAAGTTCCCGAGGCTGGTAACGGTCTGGCGGTGCCACCGCTCAATCCGGCGGTGCCACCGCCTGGCTCTCGGCTGTTGGGCGGTGCCACCGCCCAATCTGGCGGTTCCACCGCCTAGCTCTTGGGTGCTAGGCGGTGCCACCGCCTAGGCTTTTTCAGCCCACTGGTTGGGCTTCAAAATCAGCCCAAACCAGTCCGAATTCGGGCCCAATTGGCCCCTACTTGGGTTATAGGATTAATACCTAATCCTAACCCAAATTAACATGCTAACTATGAATTTAAAGATATTTTCTAAGCTATTACAAAGTCCATTACGTCAAGACGTCTTTAGGCGATCTTCCGGCAAACTTCCGACGGTCTTCCGATAAACTCTCGGAAACCATTCTGCGGACTCCCGGCAAGCTCCTAGACTTCACGATTTGATCTTGGTGAGTTCCAACGAGCATCTTTGGCAAGCTCCGATCTTTCTCGGTGAGCTCCGTGAACTTCCAACGAACCTTTCGGCAAGCTTCCGAAAAACCCTTCGGCAAGCTCCCTACTCATTCTCGGCTAGTTCCGGCAGCATTCCCAACGAACCTTCGGACTTGCGTCGAGCTCTCGAACTCCCAACGAATCCTTCGTGCTTGACTCCGACACTTTGTTTCGCTTTATGTCTTCATCGTTATCGTAGTTAATCCTGCACACACAAGCCAAAACTCTACAACGATCCAGACAATTATTACAATGCGAATTGACATTCTGTTGCCCGGCACGTCATTGGTTGGCGCTTCGTCCGATTCTTTAGCGCATCGTCCTCTCTTGCGGCCTATTGCCCAATCGGTGGTTGACCTCCGCAACCCCGATATCCTTGGCACAATTCCGCTCTCCTTGGCCCGATACCCAACGTCCGAAGCGTTCTGCCATCCAATATCCTGACGTGATCTCCGGCGCAACGTCAATTCCTCCTGCGTCAACTGTCTAATCCTGATCGAGTAGACCTGCATCACTCAAAATGCAGTTAAACATATAAACACAATCAATTAGTTTCATCATCAAAATCCGAGATTCAACAATTTTACCGCTGCACTAATTCACCCCCCCCCCCCCTCTTAGTGCCGCTCCGATCCTAACAGAATCGAGCTCCTCTGAAGACGAGGAGAAAATCAACAAAGGCGAGGTGGCAAACTACGCCTTTACACCTTTCGACGCTAAGGTAATCAAAATGCCCTTAATTTACTTTGAAATTACATAATGCTTTTCATAATGCATTTTTCTTTTTTTTCCTTGAAAATTACATGTTAAAAAAATATATATATATGATGAAAATGCAAAATTTATGATCATGCTAGTAATTTTGAAAATAATCATGAAAATTATATATTTTATGATAAACAAACAAAATGATTAAAAATATGAAATCATGCTTGATGATATAATGATGTTTTGATACCATGATTTTATTCTATGCATAAGATTTTAAAGTTATACATGATGATTTTTGTGACTTATTGGTCTTGATGGTTTTATGATGAAATTCATTTTAGGATCCTAAATGTTGATGCATGTTTTCATTTGACATAAATGAAAAGGCATGCTTACATGAAATCGATCACTTAATATGAAACATTTATGATTTGCAATAATGCACGCAATACTTGAGCTTTTTAATTATGATGTGATGTATTGCATATGATGTGAATCATGATTTAAAATGCTATGAGTTGTTATAAATGTTGATTTAATGTCATGAATGCTCTAAATGATGAATGTTGGTATCATGATGAAAATGAAGTGATAAATACTTAAAAATATTAATTTAATGTTTGGTATGATGAACACTTTATTATCACATATGAAAATAGTGATAAATACTTTGAAAATAAATGTTTGTATCATGTTAGATGGTTTGACACATTGTGCATGATAAGCTATAAAGATGATTGAAACAATGATAGGAATGATGATTTGGAATCATATAATAATGAGTCTATATATGATGATAATAATGCATGCAATGATGAAATATTCATGATAAAATAATTATTTTGACATTCAAAGACTGAATTTTCATCAATACTAGTTACCCTTGTTATAATTTAGAGATTAACGTATAGGGTCTACCCTTCTTTTTGACAATGACAAAGAGGAAGCAAAACATGCTTGAAAGCTAATTTGCTAGCTCATATAATTCAAAAAGGGGGGAGAAAGAAAATAATTACACTTCTCAAAAGAAAAAGAACTTGCTATATTAAACATCACCAAGGAATGATATCTCGTAGAAGCAAAAAGTTAACTTGCATATATAGCAAAACTTATATTTCAAGAAGCAAGAATTGCTTTCTTGAACATCTCAAAATTATTAGCTTGCTTATCTTAAAATCGTAAACTTGCCATCGTACTACCATGATGATGAACATGCCTTATCTTCATTTGAAAAAGCTATGGCAAAACTACGTCCTAATGATTGAACGTGTTAAAATTATCTTTTGAACCTTCTTGATTGAATGATCAAATCACATGATTACTATTACATGCCTTGGTATCACTTGATCAAATAACATGTTGAAAATCATGTGTCAAATACAAAAATGTTTTGTCTTTAAAAATCAATAGCTTACTCATGTCTGAATACATGAAAGAGTTCATTTCATTTTCGGATTTGTTTAAATGCTAAAAATCAGATTTTCCTGTACACTCTTATGAAAATTTTTTGGAAAAATGCGTTTCCTCCTTCATGCACAAAGAATTATAATATACAAGGAGAAGAAGTATTCAAAGCATTATACGTGTCATGCCTTCCTTTATATGCTTGATAACTTGCTTATATTGTTCTCCTAGTGTCACATCTACCATGCTTTTAGTTGATGACAAAGGGGGAGAAATATATGAATTGATATGTTTACTAATGCTGATATGTTTGATATCACTAATGATGATATGGTTGCTATCACTGATGCTGATATGTTTGCTATCACTAATGATGATATGGTTGCTATCACTGATGCTGATATGTTTGCTATCACTAATGATGATATGGTTGCTATCATTGATGCTGATATGTTTGCTATCACTAATGTTGATATGGCTGCTATCACTTCTGATGCTATGACTAGGCCATACTTGCATCACCAAGAAATATATGATTGCTATCACTGCTATATGCCTTGTATCAAGATATCAAACAAAAATTTGCATCGTATGAACTGATATCTTACCATATGATGAAATGCTACAATTGATAAACACTTGAAATGATTGCGTTACGATATCAAAAGCTAGCATTGCAAAGGAAGAAAAAATTGCTAGCCTGCAACTTGCATATTTCAAGAAGCAAGAGTTGTCTTCTTGAACATCTCTAAATTGCTAGCTTGCATGTTCTAAAAGTGCTATCTTGGATGCTGTAAAACTTGCATATCTAAAACTTGATAGCTTGAATGTTCTAAGCATGATGTAACATTTGCTAAATTTTTTGGCTTCAAAACTGCATGATGATAAAACTTGATATTATGTTTTTCATGCAAAGAGTTGAACCAATATCACAAACACTTGATTGTGGTACTTCTCCTTTTTGTTGATGACAAAGGGGGAGAAGTATGTTGATGACATGTTATGCATAAGTTTATGATGACATGTTGCTTGGATTTTTGAATCCAAGAGTTTCTATCAATATGGCATATTGATAGGGGGAGTTTGTTTAAACTCTGGGAGTTAAGGTTAACTCCGTTTATGATGACGTGTTGCAAGTATTCATGATGAATATTGCAATGACTTGAATTCAGTTTGAATTCAAGGTTTCTATCAATATGGCATATTGATAGGGGGAGTTTGTTTAAACTCCGGGAGTTAAGTTTAACTCCGTCATCAAGTGGTTGTCATCATCAAAAAGGGGGAGATTGTTGAATCTCGTATTTTGATGATAAAACTACTTGATATATGTTTATGATTTAATCTGTGTTTTGAGTGACGCAGGATGCTTTGATCAGGATGAGACAATTAAAGCAGGAAAATCATGTTGTGCTGGAGGAACATGTCAGAAGATTGGACGTCGGGCCAGTGGATCGATCGACGTATCGACAGAAGGCTTCGGGTCGTGGACTCGGGCATCGGGCCAAGAAGAGCAGGTATTGTGCCAAGGATATCGGAGTTGCGGAGTCAACTGGCCGATTGGGCAATAGGCTGCAGGAAAGGACGATGCGCCGAAGAATCGAACGAAGCGTCGAGGGACCAATGACATGCCGGACAACTTGGTTAATTGCTTAGGATTAATTGTCTCGATCGAAGTTTTTGTTTTACATTTGCAGGATTAACTACGATGAAAGTTAGACAAGCAGCAGGAGTTGCGCCGGAGTCAAGTTCATGATCACGTTGGGAGTTCGAGAGTTCGACGGAAGTTCGGACGGTCGTCGGAGGTTCTGCGGGAACAAATCCGAGAAGTCCAGGAGCTTGCCAAAGAAGCTCGTCGGAACTCGCCAAGTGGATCATCGCAAGTCCAGGAGTTTGCTGGAAGTCCGCAGGAGGATCACCGAGGGTTCGTCGGATGATCGACGGAAGTTCGCCGGAAACTCGCCGGAAGGAGCGATTGACGCACCGGAGCAAGCTGCAGGATATGTCTAAGAAATTTATCGTAGTTAGCACATTGATTAAGTTAGAAATGGGAGGTGATCCCATTAGCTTAATCTTGGGGCAATTGGGCCCCTGGAAGAATCAAATTGGGCCGAATGGATTGACCCATTCGGACCCTGAATGCTGCAGGCGGTTGAACCGCCCAGGCCAGGAGGTTGAACCGCCTGGGGCTCGGTCTCCGAGCTCTAGCAGGCGGTTGAACCGCCCCAGTCAGGCGGTTGAACCGCCTGAGCTCGGTCTTCGAGCTCTGGCAGGAGGTTCAACCACCCCTGACAGGAGGTTGAACCACCCAGAGGCTCAGTCTTCGAGCTCTGGCAGGCGGTTCAACCGCTCCAGTCAGGAGGTTGAACCGCCTGATCCCGGAATTCCGGGAATTGACAGATTTGAGCTCCAAATTTGAACTGGGTTGGGGCCTATAAATACCCTACCCATTCAGCACTGAAGACACACAACATACACACCGAAATCTTGATCTTGTTCAGTGTTTTTGAGAGTTCAAAAGTTGTCTAAGTTAAAAAGTCCTCCTCTTTCAGTTCTTCAAGCTTTGAGTTGTAAAGAGAGGAGAGAAAGACTCTGTAAAGGTTGTCTCCTGAGCCTGTCAAAAGGAGAGAAACTGTAAAAGGGCAGTGAGCCTTCGCCTATTGAAGGAAGGCCCCTAGTTGACGTCGGTAACCTCGTCGGTGGAGGAAGCCAAAGTGGAGTAGGTCAAGACTGACCGAACCACTCTAAATCTCTGGTTTGCCTTTATTTTGAGCACTTTATCATTTCTGCAAACCTCCTTCATAGCTACTGCTCTCTGCGCTTTTACGAACGAGTTTCAAGGTTTAGACGAAAATCTGCATTTAGACGTAAAAATGCTTTTAGACGTAAATCGGCTTTCCTCGTACAATCATCAGATTTCAGTTTACGTTTACGTCTTGATTTCAACTGCATACTGCCTTCTGTGATTTTACAAACGAGTTTCAAAGTTCAGACGTAAATCTACGTTTAGACGTAAATCTGCGTTTAGACGTAAATCTGCTTTTTCGTATGATCATCGTATTGCAGATTGCGTTTACATTTTGAGCTTTACCATAACTGTACACTGCCTTTACACTCCTGCTTAAACTGTGTCTTATCTACTCAAGTGATTTATGAATCAGCATTTAGACGTAAATCAGTTTCTTCGTACGAACGTCGGATTTCAGTTTGCGCCGATATTCTGGTTTTCAATCACAACTGCAAACTGCCTTCTGCGTATTTACAAAACAGTTTGCGCTTTACAGTTTACGTTTACGTTTAGACGTAAACTGACTTTTATCAAACGACGCAGCTTTCGGTTTTAAATCGTCGCAGAAAGTTTTATCCGCTGCACTAATTCACCCCCCCCCCTCTTAGTGCTCTCGATCCTAACAAGATGCTCCTGCGACATGGCCCTCCTTCTAGCGCCAAAAATGTTGGTGGATTGATGCGCCGTGGCTAATGAGTCAGCACGGCTTGGTCCACGGGGCAATGTCGGGAGTCTCTGGTTGGTTGAGCTGGCTTTCGAGATCGATCGACCACCACTTTGATCGTTGGCAGGGTTTGATTAGCGCCTTCTAGCCAGCGGATGATAGCTTCCCTGCAAAAAAGATCGTCGTCGAGTGTCTTCCGACTTTGGTCCCTCCGACGATTTAGTCAATGACGGGCTAGATGATCTTTTTTCTCCCCCTTCCCTCCCCAGGTCGGATGCCGACCTGGGGTTTTTATACTACTGTACGAGGGTCGACCGTACGCGGGCGTAGCGACCGGTTCTCGGGAGGTGAGGTGGTACCTTTGTACGGCCGCCGCTCGAGATGCGCGGAACGGCGCCATGCGGTGCCGTTCCGAGCTTTCCGGGACGGGATGTGCCGAGCGACGCCTTAGTACAGTCTCGGGCTAGTCGCGAGGGGGTGCTCCTGCTTTCCTGGCTGTAGCGCCATGTGCCATCGATCGTGACGTGGCTTGGGCCCAAAATATACCTTATCAGAATCTTTGACACTCAGAGCAAATTAAAAATTTTGAATGCTAATATGAGCCTTAATTAAGAGTCTTAAAAATCAATCGACTTCAAACCATTTTTAGATAAATTAATTTGATATGGTAGATTTTGATTAGACGTTTCTTTTTTAAAATCAATAATATATGTATACATTGAAACTCTTATTTAAATTAAGTTCCCATCTGTCTCTGCACAGACACTGATGGACTGTAACAACTATTAAGAGGGAATTCCACAAGTTTGCATGGGGTGCCACTCCCTCGTTGAAAGTTTCAATGATTCGCGTTCCGCATCTCCGGGCGGAGCGGTAGGCAAAGGCTGCTCGACCCACGTGGCTTTTGCCGGGTCCGAGGGGTCTAAGCCTCCTGCTTAAGATTAGTCCACCCCTTCCTTTAGTGGATTACAAGTGGTGGGACGAATACTGCCCTCCATCCATCATGCATCGAAGCTCCCAATGCAATAATCTGAATGATTTAGATCGAGAAGAGACATGACCACTTAACATGCAACAATCGTGTTCGTCGTGTGGAAGGATCCAATGTGAGAAGCTAATTTAGAGGAGATAAGTCAGATGGTGGTGTGAGATTTTACGCATGAAAAGCTTAATCTGGAAGAGGCATGTCTTCGTTGTGCTCAAGTCAGAAAGAAAGAAACACCAAGAAGATCTACGAAGGGAGCAAAGGCTGTTTTAGTAAGTTGACGAGGCTGTACAAACGATGACGACGACGGACTTGGGGTTGGTGGAGACGAGGAGGCGGCGGAGGGCGGTGAGATCTAGGTCGTACACGTCGAACTCGAGCAGGTTGGCGATGGCGGCGACGAGGCTGGTCTTGCCCGTCCCGGGCGGACCGTAGAGGAAGTAGCCCCGCTTCCAGGCGCGGCCGACGCGGGAGTAATAGTTCCGGCGGCTGACGAACCGGAGGAGGTCGTCGCGGAGAACCGGGTCGATGGCGAGGGTGTCGAAGGTGGAGGGGTGGGAGAAGGGCGCGGGGGACCAGGGGTTACGGTGGTCGTCGCCGAAGACGACAGAGCGGTTGGTGTAGAGGCGGCGCTCCCGGGCCCGGAGGCGGATGCGCTCGGCCTCCGGGAGGACGTGGGGGATGTACTGGGAGCGGACGGCCTCGCGGTGGCGGCTGTGGAAGGAGAGCTCGAGGTAGCGGTGGTCCGAAGAGAGGGAGCTGCTGCGGATGGGGGAAGAGGAGGCAGAGGCGCGCTCCACGACGGAGCTCCACTGGAGGGGAATGCCTTGGAAGGAGTCGTGGGTGGTGTGGTAGGAGGGGAGGAGGGAGGGGGCAGTCGTGGCGCTTGGCGAGACGGACGACGCGGGCGTCGTCGAGGCAGTGGCTGCCGAGGTAAGCCTGGGCGGCGCTGTAGAGTTCATTGCTGCAGGAGCCGTCGTACTCATCGACGATGATCTTGAGGTCGGTGTCGAAGCGGGTCATGAGGCCACGGAGGAGGAAGCCGACGGAGTGGTGGAGCTCCGGGGGAAGGAAGTCCCTGTACGCCGTCCGGAGGAACACCAGCGTCGCAAACAACTGCCATATCGAGTTCCATTCCCACTCGAACGCCATCACTTGCCTCTCTCTCGATTCCTCCATCCATCAATCTATCGCCCTTCTTCTCTTATACGTCGCGATCGGGAAGACTGCATTTTGTCATCACGGTCGCGTTAGTGAGTGCTCGATGACGACGAGCCGGAAGTGGCGGACAGCTGACAGAATCGTGGAACACTGGGATTGGCCCACCTTGAGAGACAGTCTGCGGGTGCCATTTTGTCGCCATCGCAACATCGCTAGGGACTTTCGACCCAACCCATGTGCACCTGACTCGCAGCCTCCTGTACTTGAGAAACGGCCTCAGCCCGTGCCGAGACTGCAAGTGGAGCGCACGGAGGAAGAATGCCGGTCTCTCTATCTGAGACCGTGCAACGGGAAGGCAGGGCCAAGAAAAGAGCTACTTACTTGGAGGAGCGAGGCAGCAGCTTCGACGTTGCGGCATCTCTACGCTAGTCCTCGACAAAAGAGAAATGCCAGGATCCACGTCTTAACGCCGCTTTCGGCACCCTCCTCCATTTCCCCGGTGGACCAACTTTTCATCTCCTTTTTTCTGTTCTCGCTGCTCTGCTGAAAGCGTCGTCGGCAGTGGGCTGCGGACGACAACAAAGCATTAAATAACAGGTTAGTGTGGATGGAAAGAGAGAGAGAGAGAGAGAGAGAGAGAGGCACCATACTCGATCAACTTGTTCATTCAATCGGTCGTTGTCTCCAACTCCATTAGCCTTCTTTTGGTTTATTTTTCTCTTCCTTTTTTTGTGTCCGAGTCAAGAAAGGTTGTGTCCACAACAGACGAGGAGAATATGAAGGCTAAGGTAGACTCTTTTGCACGAGGCAAACTGTGTAGGGTTAAAAAGTAACTTAGATGTTCCTATCCTTCTTGGATGACATGGGACCTATAATTTTTGTTAAGGGGCGCAAACAACAAATTAATAGGTTAGGTTCTATTCTATTCAAACACATCCGCATCTGCCACTCTAGATAAGACATGGGCATGACCCTTCATGGATCAATCACGAAGAATGGTTATACGGCTTTACCTTTGAATCTACGTCAAAATGGTCAAAGTTACCATGGAAACTATCACAATCAAACTCCACTATGTATCATTAGACTCTTCAATTCTGTATCCATGTGAAATTAATCTTCCTGCCAACATTTATAATACAAACTCAATAAGAGACCTTCTTTCATGGGTCTCATTTTGCTTTCATAGGGGGCATATCAAAATTGTTCCTTAAGGCTTAAATTACCAAACTTGAGCTACTTTAATTGCAGGAGTAAATTCCAAATGGTAAAAATGGTTTGTATATATAAACGACTATTCAGGAAGAAATTTAGGCACTCTAACCAAACAATCTTATTGATTATTCTAACAAAAGTGAAAACAGCATGATACAGACTCCACTAAGCATCACAAATATACTCTTTTTGCTACTAGTTTTGGTTAAAGCAAAGGTATCTTTTTATTGACTTCCAAATCCATGAAACCATTACAGATAACAAAGCGATGACAAAGATCAAGCAGACAATTTGTACCTATTGCTGCTCGGTTGTGTTATCAAGGCTAGCCAAGAAACTGTACCACGACACAAGCGATGTTGTCAGAACTACCTCTTTGATAGGCCTCCTGTAACAGTTTCTTTGCTGCTTGTTCTGGATCTTGTAGGGGTTTGACAATAGCTACCACCTCCTCCTGAATTTGGAACCAAATGAAAAAGAAAGGGTTCAATCTTCGGAGATGATATTTCAGGTACCTTTTTTTTTTTTTTTTTATTATCTTCTTTTAAAGTACCTCATTCGTGACAACATCCCACAATCCGTCACTTGCAAGGATGAGGAATTCGAGAGATCCATCAACCGCTTCCTCCTGCATTCAACAGTAGTCGAAGCAGTCAAAGGCATTACTGTCAGATGATGATATGTCTCGAGTCTTGAAGACAATAACATTGTAGGAATAAAGTGACAGGTCAGAGATCAAACATGAATTTCTGGATCTGCGACAACAAACTGTTTCAGGTGCCTATCACCAAATGCACGAGAAACGGCAAGAACACCACCGACACGCCATGTCCCTGCAGTTACAGTTGATCAGTATTTAAATAACGAAATGATCTAAACTGATAAAAACTGAGGGAGGAGATCAAGTACCAGCCCACATTACAAAGCCCCCAGCATCCTCAATCCTTTGCTCTCTCATCTGTTTGGTCAGGCTTGTGATCCCTTGAGACAGCTATAGCTGCAAAAGTAACAAAAAATAGCGTGAGCCGAGTTCCTAGTAAAGAACTAAACTTTTAAGAGGCTCAATCAATAATTCAATACAAGATTCTGGTGATTGTATTCTATTTCAGATACTGAATTTGTTAAAAACAGAACCTTCAAGCACATCCAGAGAAAATCATCTCCATATTATCACCATCAAAATAGAGTGATCGGTTTAATTATGAGAGCTCACATCAACCAAGTACCACAACAGGTTGATTTGCCAGGTCTCTGTTGTTCAAAGTACCAAGAACTGGCTTTTGCCCATGATGCACGAGGGACAAAAGGTTTCTTTCTCTAAATTACCAAGCAATCAGAAAAATTGCCGTTGCAATCTACTGGACGAGCTAGAAGCAAAACTTGCTATATGGGGAACAAAAGACTTTTTTCTCTAATTTATGAAGCACCCAGAAGTTCGTTTGGTCAACTACTCTTATCATGATCAGAAAATTGCTTTTGCAACATACTGTAAGAACCAAGAAACAGAACTTGCAAGTAAAATGGGTGCTCTACAAGAAATTGCCACAACTGTTTGCTTCAGAAAAGGACTTTTTTGCAACTGATGCCATTGAAAAAGCAAGAATCAGATGTTTGTATCAAGAGGTTCATAGAATACATAAACTTTTGTATTAATTGAGCACAAGTTGAGATGCCAAACTCGATTTAACAAAGAAAAAGTGGGGGAAAAAAATGAAAATTAGAACCACAAGCAGCTTTTTAATATGCTAAATAAAAAATCTTTAATAGTTACAATTTTCAAGATAACGGGATCGAGTGATGCAACAAATTCTAGATTGATTTTTGGACCCAATCAATTGAAATGAGAAGAGATTGCATGGATATCTTATAAAGAATACAGAACAACCACAACGGGTATAAGAACAAACATAAACAACAGGATTCAATGACAACAAGGATGTCAACAGCACCACAGAGTACTGTTTATTGCCATTCATAAATCAAACAGAAATTTGAATCTAGTTAGAAGGCAATAATCACAAACTAAAGATGACCACATATAGTATAATTGAACCATGAGATGAACAAATGGGCAAGCAAACATCCAAACAAAAGCAAATGGTAGATCACGGATAATGATTATGGAAATATATAAAATGTTAAATACCAAGCTCTACATACATGAGGGATGATTTTTTATACAAATGTGTAAATTTGGCAAGAAAAAATAATGGAGACACAATAATATCTACCTAAAATTCCGTATAAAAAATATATTCTTTAACACTGAACAAAACAAATAATGGAGAAATATGCTTATAACTAGCTTCAAGATTAAGGAAACATCACTTCCATTGTCATCCTGTTTTGTCATTGGCGTGAATAATTAAACTCCTAATCGTTGAAGTCTACGATTAGATGGTTTTGACAAGGGTGAATTCCAGAATGCAAGAAATATAACCAAAAAAATGTGGACTGGAGAATAAAAGACCCTAGAATAATAAATCACACCAATAAAAATCCCATTTGTAGATTTCAAGACATGTCATACATCTAAAGTGGCACCAAAACCTACCATGTATGGCGCTAAATGGAAAGTTTCATCAATTAAGGAACAACACTCAAGCGATGAACAAAAAATAGTTCTTGGATCATACATTAAAGACAAGATAACATGACTAAACTATTAATATACAATTTCACCAAAAGTATCTAGCTATCCAACCACTGTAGCATCGAAAAGTCATAAAGACATTAAGTGCAATGGCTTATAGAAGTAGCATAAAAAAGTGATCATTATTCTTTAACTAATTCTGTGTGTAAAAATTGGATAACTTAATATTAAGTTTCCAATCCTGTTTAACTTGCTAGTAAACTATTAATCTTCAAATCTCAGTTCAAAAAGAGTACATGCAATACGAGAGCGTAATGAACTTTAGCACCTCATCCATCATCGACAATTTGAATCCTCATTTATCATCATAAGTGTGCAGTTTCAGCCATTTCTGAATATTTTTTCGCAGGTTCAATTCTCCAAATTGAGGCTTAAATTCTGTGAATCCAAACAGGAATATGTTCTCTTTCTCCTTCCTGTCTATACTTTTTTATATTACTAGATTTTTGAAGAATCTGAAACTATATGATTATTTGTTTCAATGTGTACAGTACACCGGAGACACACAGAGCTACTATAGCATTTGGCAGGATCAAGAGAAGGCCAAAAAACTTTGTTGGTCTAGAACCTACATATATCCTAAGAACCTAGATGTCACTGGTGTCACATTCTAAACATTGCTCTTAAATAGGTTGGGTTGTCAAAATACAGTTGGTAAAAAAAAAATGCAGTACACTCCGTCTAAATTGAGCCGGTTTAGTTCTAGATTAAGTACAGAAATCCGTTACACGTAATTGATGATAAGAGAACTGATTTCAGGATGTGGGGCCTACCATCTCCTCCTCTACATATGACAGCTCTAGAGTCCCCAACATTTGCAACGAGCAAACGATCACCAACAAGGACAGCTGTTGATGCAGTTGAACCCGCCTCTCGGTTCTGGCTACAACTGCCACAACTGTTTGCCTCAGAAAAGGACTTGTTTGCAACTGATGCCATTGAAAAAGCAAGAATCAGATGTTTGTATCAAGAGGTTCATAGAATACATAAACATAGCAAAACTTTTGTTTTAATTGAGCACAAGTTGAGATGTCAAACTGGATTTAACAAAGAAAAAGTGGGAAAAAAAACAACGAAAATTAGAACCACAAGCAGCTTTTTAATATGCTAAATAAAAAATCTTTAATAGTTATAATTTTCAAGATAACTGGATCGAGTGATGCAACAAATTCTAGATTGATTTTTCGACCCAATCAATTGAAATGAGAAGAGATTACATGGATATCTTATAAAGAATACAGAACAACCTCAATGGGCATAAGAACAAACATAAACAACAGAATTCAATGACAACAAGGATGTCAACAGCACCACACAGTACTGTTTATTGCCATTCATAAATCAAACAGAAATTTGAATCTAGTTAGAAGGCAATAATCGCAAACTAAAGATGACCACATATAGTATAATTGAACCATGAGATGAACAAATGGGCAAGCAAACATCCAAACAAAAGCAAATGGTAGATCACAGATAATGCCTATGGAAATATGTAAAATGTTAAATACCAAGCTCTACATACATGGGGGATGATTTTTGATAAAAATGTGTAAATTTGGCAAGAAAAAATAATGGAGACACAATAATATCTACCTAAAGTTCCATATAAAATATATATTCTTTAACACTGAACAAAACAAATAATGGAGAAATATGCTTATGACTAGCTTCGAGATTAAGGAAACATCAACTTCCATTGTCAGCCTGTTTTGTCATTGGCGTGAATAGTAAAACTCCTAATCGTTGAAGTCTACGATTAGATGGTTTTGACAAGGGTGAATTCCATAATGCAAGAAATATAACCAACAAAATGTGGACTGCAGGATAAAAGACCCTAGAATAATAAATCACACGAATAAAAATCCCATTTGTAGATTTCAAGACATGTCATACATCTAATGTGGCACCAAAACCTACCATGTATGGCGCTAAATGGAAAGTTCCATCAATTAAGGAACAACACTCGAGCAATGAACAAAAAATAGTTCTTAGATCATACATTAAAGGCAAGATAACATGACTAAACTATTTGTATACAATTTCACCAAGAGTATCTAGCTATCAAACCACTGTAGCATCGATAAGCTGTAAAGACATTAAGTGCAATGGCTTATACAAGTAGCATAAAAAAGTGATTATTATTCTTTAAATAATTCTGTGTAAAAATTGGATAACTTAATATTAAGTTTCCAATCCTGTTTAACTTTCTAGTAAACTATTAATCTCCAAAATGTCAGTTCAAAACGAGTATATGCAATACGAGAGCGTGATGAACTTTAGTACCTCATCCATCATCAACAATTTAAATCCTCATTTATCATCATAAGTGTGCAGTTTCAGCCATTTCTGAAGATTTTTTTACAGGTTCAATTCTCCAAATCGAGGCTTAAATTCTGCGAATCCAAACAGGAATATGTTCTCTTTCTCCTTCCAGTATATACTTTTTTATATTACCAGATTTTTGAAGAATCTGAAAATATATGATTATTTGTTTCAGTGTGTACAGTACACCGGAGACACAGAGCTACCATAGCATTTGGCAGGATCAAGAGAAGGCCACAAAACTTTGTTGGTCTAGAACCTACATATATCCTAAGAACCTAGATGTCACCGGAGTCACATTCTAAATATTGCTCTTAAATAGGTTGGGTTGTCAAAATACAGTTAGTAAGCAAAAAATGCAGTAAACTCCATCTAAATTAAGCCGGTTTAGTTCTAGATGAAGTACAGAAATCCATTACACATAATTGATGATAAGAGAACTGATTTCAGGATGTGGGGCTTACCATCTCCTCCTCTACATATGACAGCTCTAGAGTCCCCAACATTTGCAACGAGCAAACGATCACCAACAAGGACAGCTGTTGATGCAGTTGAACCCGCCTCTCGGTTCTGGCTGTTCTCAGATTTCAAATATTCTGCGTCCGTGTGGTTGTATGCATCAGCTGAAGGTAACAGCACAGATGAATTTCATAAGCCAAATATTATATTTCTTTAAAAGCTCTTTCATCGCACTAAATGCAAATCAGCACCACCTATAGCTGATTTTGTCTCGGTAATGAACTTTGGATGCCTGAGTAAGTTGCCGAAGAGGTTTTGTTTAACATACTCCGCTACTTGGGCACCGCCATGACCTACACAACCACTCATCAAAGCATCAAAGTCTAACGTTAGGATATTGAATGTATAAGCAACTCTCCACGAGAGAAATTTACCCTAGAAAAGGATTGAAAGAAGCAAGTTAATGAATGGGTTTTCTATGAAAATTTTACCAAAAAATTTCAAATACAAAAGAAAAAAAGATAAGACATTCTAAACATAAACAAAGACAACAAAATACTGCAGAAATTTTACCATCAAAGACCCCAAACAAGCCAACAATTTCTCCATCAACGCTGTCAATTAGCGTCTCATAGAAGTCTTCCATTGAAGATCTTTTCCGTGGACAGCTTGCATACTCATAACCAAACTTCCCATCTTGACTGTCTTGAAAGAAATGAGCATGAGTTTTAATGTTAGATTGACACGCAAGAGTAGGATGTTTCTTTACAGTCTGCTTTAGGCAACATATTCAACTGCAGATTCAAGCACCACATTTAACAGATAGGAAGCAGTTCTATGAGTTTATTCAGCGTAAAAGAACCATGTTTCCCATGTAAGTTCACACATCCATATCTGAGGAACCATCTCATAACTTGTTTGTCAATTATTAAGGATCTAACTAATATTGAATTATTAAGGAATAAATGACTGTTTATACATAATAAATAAATAAATCTCTTCCGATAACTAGTTAGTTTGCCTTCGAATTAGAACTCAAAATATATGAAGCGAATGCTAGCATAAGATCAGCTCGAAAATCGCACGAGATACGAAACATAAACAAATCTAGAAAAGAATATCGTAAGCCTTAATACGACTTCACAAGGAATAAACGAACGAGACCTGAGTCCTCCCCCGCTGACCGGAGCACCGTCTGCTTGAAGCCCGCTGATGGAGTTCAAATACCCCATCTTCCCTCCGAAATCTTCGCCCCCCAAACAAAGATCAAAGTGAGGGAAGATCCCACCGAAACAAGAAGGCCGATCCAATCAGCCTGGAAAGAAACCCATGCCCGATTTCCCACAAACGTTTACCACGTCGATCGACGGAAGCAATCTCGAAATCCAAAACGAAAAGAGGGCAGATGAAGAGATCCTTCACCGAGAGACAGAGAGAGAGAGAGAGAGGAGACGCCGAGCTCTGGTTTCGATCGCTGGCAACGGGGAAGAAACGTCGAAGGAGGAAACAGCGGATTAATGGTGGGGGGAGGCGGTGGGTTTTCTAGAGGTTAAAATGTATGAATGCGCATATACTTAGGTCTCCATTTGGTACCCTAAATAAATAAATACACATGTGTCAAGAAAAATAACTTTAATTGAGTGTTAAAGTATAATTAATTAAGTTTAATTGACTAAATCGAAGATCAAATTAACAATATATGAGCATACATAACAATGCTATAATAAAAGGTTGTAATAAATCATACATACATTTGTGTGTGAGAGTTCACTTACTATCTTTTCTTTGCGTGCTTGCATTGCTTATGTGGTTGCCATCACGTAACCGCATGCCATCGTGACACTTGTCGCTTGTTTGGGTGTTCTTTTCGATGCATGATTATTCCATTTCTTATGAGATATATATATATATATATATATATATATATATATATATATATATATATGATTTTACAAAATATTCATATAATCGATCCTAAATAATTAAGACTTCAAAAAATTTTAAAAAATATATTTTTAAAATATTTAAAAATTATTATTTTAAAATAATAATAATAATTTTTTACCGACATCTAATAACTTAATTTTTTAGTTTCTCATTTAAATTTATTTTTTAAATATGATTATAACATTTTTTTGGTTTAACCAAATCGATTATAATGTTTTTGCTTCGGGATTTTGAAGATTATATATAACAATTGAACTTTGGATTCATCTAGGCTGGTTAAAATATTTATAATTATTATGGATAAAAACTTGAAAATTTTGATGAACAAATGCCAAACGGGTTGAAATTTCTGTAATTGAAGACTTTATTATACCAAAAGGATTAGCAGTATATATATATATATATATATATATATATATATATATATATATATATATATATATGGATTAACAAATGCCAAACGTGTCGAAATTTTTGCAATTGAAGACTTTATTATACCAAAAGAGAAAGGATTGACTATATATATATATATATATATATATATATATATATATATATAATCATTTCATGATAATAATATTTAATTATTAAATTTAGTATGATCTTTCTAAGCATTCCTCTTTGTTAGACATTATCCATGATATCTAACATGCCAAGTAAATGATAAAATTGACTTTAATTAAGAGCCTTAGTTATCGCTAAGATCGATAGATAGTGAAAAGATCATTAAATTGCTCACGTTGCCTCGCATCACTACTTTTTCCTTATTCAAATAAAAATAATAATCATCTGAAAAAAAAAAAGTTATTTTTAGTTTCAAAATTTTCAGATAAACATAAGGATGCTAAAGATAGAATAGTTGTGCGAGGGAATATTTTACTACTGATTTTGAATGTTTAGGATATTTTTAATTTATGAAATTACTAATTTATAAGGAATCTTGAAAAAAAAGAACCTTTGTCACTCGAGCAAATTAAATTAAAGACTTCCAAGTTAAGAATGCTAATATGAGCCTTAATTAAGAGTCTTAAAGATCAATCCACTTCAAACCATTGTTAGATAAATTAATTTGAGATGGTAGGTTATGATTAGGACAAAATGGACAAATGCAAAATCCAATGTATTTGGAAAGATAGTGAGATTTGTCACAAAGATGTTCAAATTAGGGTAGAAGTGGTGTCTTTTACTCCAATTTTTGGAATGAATCGATTGCTGCCTACTCTACATATAATTTCTAATCTTAACTTTTCATACCTTTTGAATATAAGTAAATTTAAGATTTTCTAAGATCTATGAATTTTGGTAAAAAGACTCAATCTAGATGACTACACAATTGAATTATTTATTGGATGTTGGAATATCATAATGGTCCAACTGATTTTAATTTCATCATTTTCATCATAGGTGTATGCTTATTGATGATCGACTAAAGTTTTTTTTAACCAATATTATTATATATTTTAAATTATAAAATTCTTCCTAAAATCTTAATTGAACTTTTATTCCCCAAATTATCTCTCATGGGCAAATAATTTTTATAATTAGCCAATATTTAAGATAATATTCTATCGACATAGGAGATTCTTGTTTGGAGGTGGTAAAAGTTCTTTAGTGATAATTAAAAAAACATATTAATTATCCCTCAATGTCTCAAACTTATTTATTATCCCTCCATATGCTTGCATCATTCATTCTAATTTAGTCGGGGCATATGAACTTTTTCTTGCACAACCTGTTTACTATGCATTATTAAGTGAATTTGTCTATGATATGTTATACCTTCTCATAACAATTTTAATATTGTCTCCCAAGAAATCATTTCTTGCTGTTTCATTCACAATGGCACAAAATTCTACTAACAAAAAACCCTCTATTTCATGATATTTAATCGCAGCATTGGACACAAGGAAGACAACATTTTTCATTCAACTTCTCTTCTCTTATCTACGAGAATGTATACATAATAGGAAATACAAACAAACAAAAAAAGTCTCTTCAGGTTGTTTCGAAAAGTTCCTCTTCTTCACCGCATGGCCGAAGCGTATTAGAGTAAGGGATCAACGATGTAAACCACAATCCCAGCGGTCCCAGTTTCTTGATTTCTCCATCCTTTATACTGTAGGTGTATGCATCTTCAAGTGTAGCGAAAACAAGTAGTGTAGTCGTCGCCACCTCACACAGCATCGTGAACCCCATCCGGTCCAAGCTTGCCTCATGCGTCGTCACCCAGCGTATCGCACCGTTGCCACTCTTCTCCAGCAGCTCTAGAGCGAACACCCGAGAAGACTTACGGTAATGAATCAGGCAAACCGACTTTCCCTCCCACTTTCCGATCCCAATGGTGTCGGAGCGATCGATGTTCATTCTTTCCGGCGGACGGATGATCTGCGTGCACTTGGTCCTCAGGTCGAAAGCGACGACGTACCGATTAATCATCATGAGCGGTCCCGGAGTCGACACCCAGAATATGGTCTCGTCGTAGACCACCGGGTGATCCAAGTCTATTGCGGCCCCTCCAAAGTCGAGACGCTTGTCCATCGTCCACATCTTTGCCACCGAGTCGTAGACCTGGCAGCGGCGAAACGATTTCCACTCCGAGGTTGGTGAGAGGTAGACCAGCTTGTAGTCTTTCATCACCTTCTCTCCGTCGTTCATGAAGGTCACTGCCGCGATGCCACCCTCCAGACACATGTCCGATGGTGCGGGTAGATGACACCGAGTCCTACGTGCCGGGTTGTAGACAAATAAACTATGGGTGGTAGCACGGCGGTTGTCGTGCCTGACGAAGACAAGGCCATCAGCTGACCCAAGGATGAAGCCATTGTTCTTGCTCAGGAATTCGCCAAAGGTTCTGGGCACGCCGGCGCAGGGGTCAACGTGGAGAAAGGAGTCGAAGGAACTATAGCTCTTGATGAAGAATCCGGAGACGGCTTTGCAGAGATCTGATTGTGAATGGAGGAAATCAGACTTTTCCGAGAGCTCGTGGAAGGACTTACAGACAGGTTGGAGTCTGAAGAATGTCTTCGCGGGGAGGTAGGACAGGATCTCTTCGTGCAAGTCGTCGGGAAGCCGACAGCTTCCGGTTACGGGCTTCTTCTCGCCCACGATGCCGATCTCGAGCGGAGGGTTCATCGCTGCAGCAAGAAATCGAGATTCGAAAACTGTATAAGAAATCTCACTGTGTATATATAAACACACTTTAAACGTATATATATATATATATATATATATATATATATATATATATATATATATATATATATATATATATATATATATATATATATTTATATATATCTATCTATCTATCTATCTATCTATCTATCTATCTATCTATCTCTCTCTCTATCCCTCTCTCTCCATATATCTATATATATATATATATATATATATATATATATATATATATATGTATATATATATATATATATATATATATGTATATATATATATATATGTATATATATATATATGTATATGTATATATATGTATATATATATATATGTATATGTATATATATGTATATATATATATGTATATATATGTATATATATATATATATGTATATATATCTATATATATATGTATATATATATATATATGTATATGTATATATATGTATATATATATATATATGTATATATATATATGTATATATATACATTTAAATGTATATATATGTATATATATCTATATCTCTATGTATATATATGTATATATCTATCTATCTATCTATCTATCTATCTTAACATTGGTCTTTTTTTTTTACATGAGTTGAGTGCAACGCGAAGACACACACGTTGAAAGATGCATGCCTCGTTAGCAGCTCGTGTAGACATTTTTCTCTTTATTTTGGTACTTCAACATCACCAAGAAATCATATTTTGGTCATATTGTCTATCTCTGCAAGTTATATGTGCTCATTATTGTTTCTGAGTTTCGTAAGCAATTTATTTTTTGTGATGCATACATACATACTTTTTACCATTTATAAACAGGGATGTTTTTTGTTGGGGCCATACTCGATTGAAAATCCAATTGGGGTCTGAATCTGATAAGCTTATGGATCCAAAATGAGGAGGACCCGTACCTAAGATTCAGATCGGACATTCTAATTTATGTATCATCGGGTGGGTGAGATATAGGATCGATACTTGATCCTGTACTGTTAATGGATCCAAAATTTTAGGTTGGACTTCATATCTTGTATGGAGCCACGAGGGTTATGGGCATTCCTATCCCCATAAGACATGCAAACCACAGCAGCTTTCCTTTTCTGCTTCATTCTTACGTGTGTTCGAAACAAGCATTCCTCCGTTGGAAGGCTAAACATTTCTTTTCTCCCATTGGCATCCTCCCAGCCGGCGGTGTAATGGGATGTGTGAAGAGCGGCAGCCAGAAGTCATTAGTTGCCGGAGGGGTATCGGCTGCGTTATTGTGTCACGTGTACACCCAGCTTCCAGAACGACCTTTATACACATCATCCCTGGGGTTAGGGGTTCTACCATGGCTATTCTGCTCAACACCGGCTATATCTATCTTTTTCCCCCTTCTCCTTATGCTTAACCTGCCTGTTTTACTTATCAGGTACGTCTGTGACTCTTCTAGCTGTAATGGGGTCTCGTAACAACAAGTCTGGAAAGGTATTCCCTGCAGGTGTCGTTTCTCTTGTGTCCTTGATAATGGCCGGTGGCTATCTTCATGGAATTCTGCGTAGCAGTAAAACATTGTAAGTTTTGAATAGTCTTCTTCGTGTTCTTCATGGACATGCAGTAACTTCATCTTCATGGAATTCTGCGTAGCAGTGAAACATTGTAAGTTTGAATAGGCTTCTTCATGGACTTGCAGTAACCTTTTCTTTTATGCAGCTTGACTGTGTTCTTCTCTACCCAGTCACAGTTTCTACTGTGCAAGAACTTGCATAATTTGGATGCAGTTTTGCTAGGAAATAGAACATTACATCAACAATGTTCACGGCACCAAAACTCATAAAAGAATGCGCATAATTATTATTTTCATCATTAGGTTCTCTAAGGTTGTCAATTGTAGATGCTCGATGGTTTGCTTCACGAGCACATGGCCAATGGCCAATTAGATCTTTCAAACAGGTTCTTCTAATGCCATATCCATGCTCTCTTGATGGTTTTGTCGAAAGGTCTAATTACATATTAATCTTTGTAATTATTTATTATTTATATTTTAATTTTTATATTTTAAAATATTACATTAAGATATCTATATTTACGAATATTTACAAAAGTAAAACATTTGATCACGTTACTCTAAGAAAGAGAAACCGAAGAAAATTTTTCATGCTATTTTGTGTCTCTCTACGGTAATGCATATATATATATATATGACAGGGAAAAAGTCTCATCAGGTTGTTTCCAACAGCTCCTCTTCCTGACCGCATGGCCGAAGCCGAAGCGTATTAGAGTAAGGGATCAACGGTGGGTAATGGGCATCCCAGCGATGCCAGCTTCTTGAGTTTTCCATACTTTATATATCATAGCTATATGCCTCGCTTTGTATGGTGAAAACAAGTAACGTCACTCAGCATGATGGAGCTCACGTCGGGGGGGGGGGGGGGGGGGGGGTGGGGTTCCCTGAACCCTATCTGGCCCAAGCTCACCTCATGCGCCATCACCCATCCTGGCGGACAGTCGTTTGTCTTCCTCAGCAGCCACAGTCCGAACACCACCCAAGTACACATTTCCTAATGGATTAGGCACAGCGACTACCCAGCTTCATCGGACCAACGAAGTCCATGCTATGGGTGTTGTTGAGCGTACCGCCCATTCCAACGATCTGAGATTTGAAAGAATACGACTGTCCAAGAGGGAAGGGGGTAATTACCGTACCCCGAGCCGCAGCAGGAACACGTTACCCTACTTCTTCGCCATGCCCACGAGGTTCCGGTGGTTGAGGTCGTTGCCGACCTGTAGCCAGTTTCCGAAGATAGGGAAGGAGACGGGGCCTGGAGGGGCGCCATTGGAGCCGGAGCGGGAGAATACGAAGGAGAGAAAGAAGAGGAGGGGATGAAGAGAGAGAAGGAAGGGAGATTGATCAGGGCACAGATGCTTGGCTGCGTACGTGCAGGCAACTGCCGCAAGGGTGAGCATGGCCAACTTTGTGGTGGAGGCAGCCATTGCGATGGTCGTTGGCTTCCTTCTTGTTGCCAGTGCTGGTTGGATGCAAAGGAGGGAGAGTGGACGGTGATTTATATGCCAAGTAAGCGGTGGTGGTTCGCTCGCCCGCCCGCCGCACCTCCCGTTCAGCTTTCTTGTTGAAGTTTCCGCGTCCCACCACCGTGCCTGCATGGATGTATATGCACACGTTCTTGTCATCCTCTGCATCATCTATCGACACAGCTTTCTTCTTTAAGGACCGATTGCAATATTCATCAACTCTTTCCATGAAACTATATATATTTCATATTTATTGTATTACAATAAAGTGAAAATAATATATATCATTCTTCATATATTTTTATGAAAGTGACAACGAGTAATGACATTTAAAAGTTACTATTTCAGACATCATATAAAAACAGTAGTTAATTATTAGATTTAGTGTGATCCATCAAATCACTCTCCTCCGTTACACATTATCCATGACATCTAACTTGCCGAGAAAAGAAGAGGGAAAAGGTAGCAGAGGTTACTTGGTGTTGGGGGTTTTAGCATCATCACATTTCGAGATTTCGGTACCTTTTTTTTTTTTTTGCCGGATAAGACTTCCTGAGATCTGACTACTGAATTGCTCAGAATCATCCGACGATGAGTGATCTAATTCTGAAGTTGCATGAGTTTTTTTTCTTCAAATCTAACAACAGATATAATTCCATTAGAGATTCTTATCTGTTGGGCACATAGCCCATTAGTTCAGCCCATATCAGTATTAATTTTTTTTTCTTTTAACGTAAACCTTAACTTTGTTTAATCTAGACGTGTGACAGGTAAGGTTGAAAAAAAGAGGATTGTGGACGTGGTTGAGAAGAAAAAAAAAAAAAGAAGAAACTGAAATAGTAGCAATTAAGGGCAAAAACAGAAAAGAAAAAAAGAGAGAGGAAGAGGACGAGGATAACTCAGAGGCTGTTCTCAATTATTAAATCAGTTTTATAATTAATTCTTACTATGATCACTTATGGAATTTTTTGGATATTATGCACTGTAACGTAATCGCTTGGGTTTTGTACAAGAGATTATGAGATTTATACATTTATTATTTTTATAGTGAATTTTCTCTAGCTTATCCCATGATTTTTACCCTTCGTGTTATAGAGATTTTTTCACGTAAATCTTGATATTTCATGTAATTGTGATTGTTGTTTAATTCCATTATACCTCCTAGTATTTTTTCATATACAAATATTTTATCACATCATTATCGACCTTCGGGTGCATAAACAAATATGGATGATGAACTATGTACAGTGATACGGAAGTTGGTAGGAACAACCTCTGTAAATGATTTGTAAATTTTGGATCCATGGCCTGGTTTTTTTTGTAAAATTGGTAGGAACAACCATTCTTGTCTTTTAGTTATTTGCTTTGGTTTTGTACTCATCTTTTTTATTGTTCATAAATAATTAGTATTGAGACCTCTGAATCCACCGAAGGGGAAGGCATTGTTCATCTCGGTATCCTTCATGGTTTGTGTGGTTCGGATAGGCATTGTGCTGATCTCAGTGATGCTGCCATCTTGTGTAGTTGATGAATCCTATGGATGGGTTTCAATGTTTGTGTAAACAACCTTAAGCCGTGGCCTTGGGGTCGATGCGGTTGGGTCCGGGGCCGAATGATTGGGGATCTTCCTAGGACAGCCCTTGAGACTGCTGAGGTGGCCGACTACAGTGGTTCAATTGTGACGAGGTCACCATTTCCTCCGGAAGGGGGCTCCTCGCCTGGACGTTCTGCGGGAGGCCTCCGTCTTCGCACCTACACACAGGTCGGGTCAGGAGAGCTCAGCCCGACCCCTCCGACGATCAAGTCAGTGGATGATCTTGGGGGTTTTTATCTTTTTTTCCTCCCTTCCCGTTTAGAACATGAGGATCTTTATAAGGAAGCTTACTGTTTCCTAATGCACCCGCTTGCAGGGAGCAGGATCGTATTCCTGATAACGTCTGATAGCGGTGTTGGCGTGACGTGAAGGATCGAGCCTGAGCAGGATGTTAATGTGTCTCGGTCGGTGTTCCGGTCTGTTTGACCAGGTGGTGTCAGGGCAACCGGGGCGTCATCTGGGGCAGTTGACGTCAGCCCGAGTCTTAACATTATTATTACCCTCATCATATTCCCCCTCCCCCCCCGAAGGAAGCTATGCATCGGTTGTTGTAAAAAGGGAGTCCGAGGCATGACTTCAGCTTTAAGAGACCATCCCAACTGGGCGGTTGTCGGTCCGTTACCAAGGGTGTGGGAATTGTGGAGTTTAGTAACTAAGGAGGGTTGGATGTGTAGCGGTGGCCCTGGGTAGTGTGTAGCCGAGGAGCGCGACTCAGGTGGGCAGACCACGCAGAGGTAGTGGTCTCGGGCAAAATGCAGCTGAGGAGCACGACTCAGGTGGGCAGGCCACGCAGAGTAGTGGTCTCGGGCAACATGCAGCCGAGGAGCACGACTCAGGTTGGCAGGCCGCGCAGAGGTAGTGGTCTCGGGCAACATGCAGTCGAGGAGCATGACTCAGGCAAGCAGGCCACGCAGGCGTGGTCTCGGTCAACACGTAGCCGAGGAGCACGACACAGGCGGGCTGCGGCCGAGGGGTATGGCTCAGGCGGGCAGGCCGCGCAGGCGTGGTCTCGGGCAACATGCGGCCGAGGAGCACGGCTCAGGTGGGCAGGTCGCACAGGCGTGGTCTTGGTCAACACGCGACCAAGGAGCACGGCGCAGACGAGCTGCGACCGAGGGGTATGGCTCAAGCGGGCAGGCCGCGCAGGCGTGGTCTCGGGCAACATGCAGCCGAGGAGCACGGCTCAAGCGGGCAGGCCGCGTAGTCGTGGACTCGGGCAGTCTGCGGCCGAGGAGCACGTCTCAAGCGAGCAGGCCACGCAGGCGTGGTCTCGATCAACACGCGGTCGAGGAGTACGGCATAGACGGGCTGCGATTGAGGGGTATGGCTCAGGCAGGCAGGTCGCGTAGGCGTGGTCTCGGCCAACATGCGACTGAGGAGCACGACACAGGCGGGCAGGCTGCGCAAGCGTGGTCTCGGTCAACACGCGGCCGAGGAGCACGACGCAAGCGGGCTGCGGCCGAGGGGTATTGCTCAGGTGAGCAGGCCATGCAGGCGTGGACTCGGGGCAGTCTGCGGTTGAGCCGTGTAGATACAAAAGGGGTTAGGTCGAGGCTAACTGCGAGCCGGGAGGCGGTCAAGTAGATACTGAACCTTCGCTCTGAAGAGACTAAGGCAGGGCCTAGATTTCTTTTCACGAGGACTACATCGGATAGCCACCGCGGGTACTTGACCTCTTCTATGGAGTCCGCTGCCAAAAGTCATCCCTTCTCCTCACAGCCACCCAGGCCTCTGCCGCGATGTACTGGTTAGCCCGCTGGAGCATATCTGGTACCGTGGTGGGGGGTCGCTCCACGAGGGACCAGAGGAATCTGGAAGGTCGCAGGCCTATCATAAACGCATGCTTTAACAGAGAGGGATGAGCGTCCGGCAACCCTCGGATTTGTGTTGTAAAGCAATTCACAAAATGGGAGAGGGGCTCGTCCTCCCGTTGGTTAAGTCCGAGGAGCAGTGCAACAGACGGCTTTGGCTGGGCATAGGCCAAGAAGTTAAGCTCGAAGTCTTTGACGAGCTGATCAAAGGAGGCGATCATCCCGGTCTTCAGAGCGCTGTACCATGTGCGGGTTGGCCCCCTCAGAGTCGTGGGAAACACCCTACACATCAAAGAGTCAGAGGTTCCATACAACGCCATTTGGGCACGGAAAGCGGCTACGTGGTCCGCTGGGTCGGTGGCGCCGTCATATGCGTCCAAAGAGGGGAGCCAAAATTTCGGGGGGACTGTCTGATCTTGTATCTCGGGCGCGAACATACACCCTTGGTGTGCGTGCTCCCCGAGCTCTCCCTTTGACCTGCGAACCTCCTTCTCCACTTTGTCGAGCCGCTGACTGACAAAGCGTAGCTGGGCTCGTAGGGAGTCTGTTGAATCAGAAGACAATGCCTCGGGTTCCAGGCGACCGCTCGGGTTTGCCATCACTCGATCCCCGAGTGGGGCCGATCGGACCCGAGGCGAAGTGGGGAGCTCCAGAAGTGGCGTGTGGGCCCGAACGGGCGGCTCCTATTACTGCAGTGGTTGGATCGTAGGCGGGTGCGCCGGATGAGAAACGAGCGAGATAATGGTTTGCACCATACCCGTCAGAGCTTGGACTTGATGAGCGAGGTCCTGAAAGGCCTCGGATGACACAGGCGACGGGTCGGCTGGGGCTCCTTCGGGCGGCGACCAGCCCGGTTCGTTGAATAACCGCCAATGGTGCTTTGAGGTCGCGACGGGGTGCTCAGCTCGAGGTTCTTCACGTAGGGGATCCTAGTCATAGGTGCCCAGCAAGCCAATCACGTGAGTGATGGCACGTGTTACTTGATACAGAATCTTTTTGCTTATTATATTTTGGCGTATATCACTTTATAACTATTGCATATGTGCATATATATTGTGATGTCCTTGGATTTGTGCAATGGGAATCGGATTGTGATGAGATCACGATAATGAGATCGATTCACCTTTAAACACATATCCTAAATAATCCCGGTCATAGGTTACTCGAGAGGGACATCGTGATAACCGGATAGACTGGTGTACTGTATACCCGTCCATATGATGGATGCAGCTGGTCTCATAGCTGCTCGTGTAGGGACACTAGGGATACAGTACAGGTGCTCATTGGAGAATGAGTTCACTGATTGATCCGCTTACGGAATGTTGGATGGTTGATGATGCCTTATTGTCAGACAGCGATTCCGTAGTCCTAGTGGTGTATCTGGTCCTTAGACTTGAGACACCAAGGATGTCCTGTATGAGTGCTCCACTCTTTGATACCAGACTTATAGGTTTGGCTGTCCCAGATCTAGTACAGCTGGTCATTGGGAGTGGTAGTCGACCTTACGAGGGCTATTGAGTGTCGATAGAGGATCATCCACTCTCGGCGTCATGAGAGGAATATCTCATGTGTTCTTGCTCAGACAAATCCCTGGCCAGGGTCATTCGGGTTGAGAGAGAAAGAGTTCTCCGGGAGAATCCGATTAGAGCGAGACTCGAGTAGAAACCGTATGGGTCTGACAACACCATGCTCGATATACGGTCTCTGGGATATTAGATGGATGAGGGACTATAGGTACACGGTAACTGAGGACAGACAGGTCCAATGGATTGGATTCCCCTGTATCGTCTGGGGACTACGGCGTAGTGGCCTAGTACGTCCGTAGTCGATGAGTCAAGTGAATTATTATAGAGATAATAATTCACTGAGTTAGAAGGAGTTCTGACAGGTATGACTCACGGCCAGCTCGATATTGGGCCTAGAGGGTCACACACATATGGTAGGCATTGCGATGAGTAGAGGTTCAGATATGAGATATCTGATGGAGCCCTTGTCTTATTGGATGTAGATCCAATACCCATTAGGGCAGGACCCATTAGGGTTTGACAGGGGATCTCTATAAATAGGAGGGATTCACAGCCTCATAGGCTAGAGTTTTTGCTTGCCTTTCCTATTCTCCTCTCCCTCTCCACCGGAGTTTTGAGGAGCGTCGTCGCAACCCTGCTGTGTGGATCACCGCTAGAGAGGAGGACGCTTGACCTCCTTCACCCTCTTCTAAGGATCTGCAAGGAAACAGGGATATACGATCTCCCTAGGTAACACAATCTACTCTATACGCAGTTTTGTGTTTCGCGGATTTTGCGCACCAATCTTCGCACGACGACGAACATCTTTTTGGGAATCAGGGATTTTGTTTTTCTTGTTCTTCCGCTGCGCATATGATGTCGCCCCCATGATTTCCCAACAGGGGATGTTCCCCCGGAGCTCCGATCGGGTGTGACCCCTCAGCTGCGAGCTCGTCTGAGTCAATCGGGCGATCCCTTGACATTCGGGCCCTCCTTCTAGCGCCAAAATGTTAGTGTAAACAACCTTAAGCCGTGGCCTCAGGGCCGACGCGACTGGGTTCGAGGCCAAATGATTGGGGATCTTCCTGGGATGACCCTTGAGACTGTTGAGGTGGCCGACTACGGTGGTCCAATCGCGATGGGGTCACCGTTTCCTCCGGGAGGGGGCTCCTCGCCTGGACGTTCTACGGGAGGCCTCCGTCTTTGCACCTGCACACAAGTCGGGTCGGGAGAGCTCGACCCGACCCCTCCGACGATCAAGTCCGTGGATGATCTTGGGGGCTTTTATCTTTTTTTCCTCCCTTCCTGTTTAGAACACGAGGATATTTATAGAGAAGCTTACTGTTTCCTGATGTGCCCGCTTGCAGGGAGCAGGATCGTATTCCTGGTAACGTCTGACAGCGGTGTTGGCGTGACGTGAAGGATCGAGCCTGAGCAGGATGTTAATGTGCCTTAGCTGACGTTCCGGTCTGTTTGACCAGGTGATGTCAGGTCAATCGGGGCGTCATCTGGGGCAGTTGACGTCAGCCCGAGTCTTATGGATTGTGTGAACTGATCCTGAAGACATCTCGGTTGGAAAGGCCCTCAGATCGGGTGTAGTGCCTCTTATTCTGAATCATCATCGGGTGATCGATGGCAATAAGTATCCTAATTAAATTCATAGCTACGAGTATGTTCAGTGGCATAAGAAATTCATGAAAAAGAATGTTTGATTTGGTATATTAGAATGAGAAATTATTGTGGTTTTATAATATATATATATATATATATATATATATTGTGAATCAGAAAGAAAGAAAATTTCTTGAATCTCCCTTTTATGACTTAAAGCATGCAGTAAGTATTATTTAGTATGTTATATTTCTTTTTTTTCTTACATTTCAAAGCATTATTAGTTTTTGTACACTGATAGTATGTTATTCGATTTCTCCTCTCTTGAAATCGAACAAATCCCAAAAAGTTATATAGACAAGATGTTGCCTATCTAAGATTGTATAGAGTGCAGATTGGTTTTAGTTGCAGAATGACAAGATGTTGTTGCTCGACAGGGAACGCGTGCATGCATATGAATCAACTAAACAATCCTCTTCTCTTTCAGGACATGAACTTTTTCTTGCACAACCTGTTTACTATGCATTACTAAGTCAAAGTGAATTTGTCTATGATATGTTATACCTTCTCATAACAATTTTAATATTGTCTCCTAAGAAATCATTTCTTGCTGTTTCATTCACAATGGCAGAAAATTCTACTAACAAAAGACCCTCTATTTAATGATATTTAATCGCAGCATTGGACACATGAAAGACAAAATTTTTCATTCAACTTCTCTTCTCTTATCTACGAACAGTTCCTCTTCTTCACCGCATGGCCGAAGCGTATTAGAGTAAGGGATCAACGGTGGGTAACTGTATCCCATCGATCCCAGCTTCTTGAGTTCTCCATCCTTTATATCATAGCTATATGCCTCGCTATCTACGGTGAAAACAAGTGACGTGGTCATCGCCACCTCTCTCAGCACGACGCAGCTCACGTTGCGGGGTTTCGTGAACCCTAACTGGCCCAAGCTCACCTCATGCACCCTCACCCATCCTGGCGGACCGTCGTTTGTCTTCCTCAGCAGCCACAGTCCGATCACCCAAGTACACGTTTCGTAATGCATTAGGCACAGCGACTTCCCCTCCCACATGCCTATTCCGATCGTGTCCGAGCGGGCGACGGCTGCTTCTTTCGGCAGAGGGATGATCTGCGTGCGCTCCTTCCTCACATCGAAGCCGACGACATACTGGTCGATCTCGTTCGAGAACGAATTTGACGATTCCCAGAACACCACGTCGTCGCAGATCACCGGGTGCTCCAAATGTAGTTCCAACCGACCGAAGTCGAGTTCCTTGTCCATCGTCCACACCCTCGCAGACGAGTCATAGACCTGACAGCGGTGCAACTTGCTCCTTACTGAGTGCCGTGAAAGGTAGACCAACCTGTAGCCTTTCGTCACCTCATCTCCATCGTTCAAGAATCTCACCGCGATGCCACCCCATTTACAATTCTTGCCCGGCGGGGAGGGTAGCTTGCACCGAGTACCACGGACCGGGTTGTAGACGCATAAGGCACCATCTGTCTTATGCAACAGAAAGACGAGGCCACCAGCTGACCCAACGATTTTGCCTTTGCGGAACAAGAATTCGAGGCTGCTTCTGGGCACACCGGCGTAGGAGTCAACGAGGCAGAAGGGTCCAGAAAAGGCGCTGTCGTGGGGAAAGAAGCCGGAGATGACATTGTTGTGGTACGACTGTGAAAGGAGAAAATGAGAATCTGATGAGAGCTGGCGAAAGGTCTTGCAAACAGAGAGGAGCCTAAAGAAGGTCTTTGCTGGGAGGTAGGAGAGGATCTCTGCCAGCAAGTTATCGGGAAGGGGACGATCGCTACTTCCGAGGTTGATGCTATGGGTGCTATTGAGCGTACCATCATCCATTCCAACGATCAGAGATTTGAAAGAGTCCAACTTATTGTCCATTATATAGAGAATAGAGAAGGACGATGACTCTTAGTGTCAGAAGATATCGAACTTTTATCATCTGAAACAGAGAAATGTTTCGAGGACCGATTACCATATTCATGGACTCTTTCCATGAAATTATATATATATATATATATATATATATATATATATATATGTTTCATATTTATTGTATTACAATAAAGGGAAAAACATATCATTTTCATATATTTTTATGAAAATGACAATAAGTAATTACATTTAATATTACCATTTCAGACATCATATGAAAATAGTAGTTAATTATTAGATTTAGTGTGATCCTTCTAAGCACTCCCTCGGTTAGACATTATCCATGATATTGCCAAGTTAATGATAAAATTGATTTGAATTAAGAGCCTTAGTTATCACTAAGATTAATAGATAGTGAAAAGATAATTAAATTGCTCACGATGCCTCATATCACTACTTTTTCCTTATTCAAATAAAGAAAATAATTGTCTGAAAAAAAAAAGTCATTTTTAGTTTCAAAATTTTTAGATAAACATAAGGATGCTAAAGATAGAATAGTTGTGCGAGGGATTATTTTACTATAGATTTTGAATGTTTTAGGGTATTTTTAATTTATGGAATTGCTAATTTATAAGGAATCTTGAAAAAAAGAACCTGTTGGTGGATTGATACGCCGTGGCTGATGAGTCAGCACGGCCTGGTCCACGGGGCAATGTCAGGAGTCTCTGGTCGGTTGAGCTGGCTTTCAAGATCGATCAACCACCACTTTGATTGTCGGCAGCAGGGTTTGATAAGCGCCTTCTAGCCTGCGGATGACAGCTTCCCTGCAAAAAAGACCGTCGTCGGGTGTCTTCCGACTTTGGTCCCTCCGATGATTTAGTAAGTGGCGGGCTGGATGATCTTTTTTCTCCCCCTCCCCTCCCTAGGTCGGATGCCGGCCTAGGGTTTTTATACTACTGTACGAGGGTCGGTCGTACGCGAGTGTAGCAGCCGGTCCTCGGGAGGTGAGGTGGTACCTTTGTGTGGCCGCCGCCCGGGACGCGCGGAACGGCGCCATGCGGAGCCGTTCCGAGCTTTCCGGGAGGGGATGTGCCGAGCGACGCCTTAGTACGGTCTCGAGCTGATTGCGTGGGGATGCTCCTGCTTTCCTGGCTGTAGCGCCATTTGTCGGAACGTTGTGGCGTGCCAATCGAGGCGTGCCACGGGGTCTTCGAGAGGGCGAGAGGCGTGCCTGGGTCGGAACGTTGTGGATGTGTCGATTGCTTGCGAGGGGACGTTGGATCGGCTCGTCGTGAGGTGGTTCTGCGATATTGGTGGGTCGTTGGTCCGAGGACCGAGCTGTGTGATTTGAATTAGAGATTAGCGCCGAGGGCCGAATAACTGATCTCAGGCTCAGGTTTTTGGTCGGCGAGTCGCAAGTCGGGAATTGCTTTGGAGTATTTCGATCAAATAGCTTGTGTCGACGTGGTTGATGAATCCGAGCCGGTGAGTCGCGACTCGAGCAACGGGCCATTGTCGCAAGTCGGGAATCGATCTGGAGTGACTCGAGGAACGAACCGAACCGGCGAGTCGCAAGTCGGGAATTGCTTTGGAGTATTTCGATCAAATAGCTTGTGTCGACGTGGTTGATGAATCCGAGCCGGTGAGTCGCGACTCGAGCAACGGGCCATTGTCGCAAGTCGGGAATCGATCTGGAGTGACTCGAGGAACGAACCGAACCGGCGAGTCGCAAGTCGGGATTCGATCTGGAGCGACTCGAGCAATGAATTGAAAGGGCGAGTCGCAAGTCGGGAACTGATCTGGAGTGACTCGGGCAATGAACTGGGTCGGCGAGTCACAAGTCGGGAACCGATCTGGAATGACTTGGGCAATGAACCGAAAGGGCGAGTCGCAAGTCGGGAACCGATCTGGAGCGACTCGGGCAATGAACTGAAAGGGCGAGTCGCAAGTCGGGAACCAATCTGGAGCGACTCGGGTAATGAACTGGGCCGGCGAGTCACAAGTCAGGAACCGATCAGGAACAACTCGGGTAATGAACCGAAAGGGCGAGTCGAAAGTCGGGAACCGATCTGGAGCGACTCGGGCAATGAACTGGGCTGACGAGTAACAAGTCGGGAACCGATTTGGAACGACTCGGGCAATGAACTGGGCCGGCGAGTCACAAGTCAGGAACCGATCTGGAATGACTCAGGCAATGAACCGAAAGGGCGAGTCGCAAGTTGGGAACGGATCCGGAGCGACTCGGGCGATGAACTAGGCCGACGAGTCACAAGTCGGGAACCGATCTGGAACGACTCAGGCAATGAATTGGGCCGGCGAGTCGCAAGTAGGGAACCGATCTAGAACGACTCAGGCAATGAACCGAAAGGGCGAGTCGTAAGTCGGGAACCGATCTAGAGCGACTCGAGCAACGAACTAGGCCGGCGAGTCACAAGTCGGGAACCGATCTAGAACGACTCGGGCAATGAACTGGGCCGGCGAGTCACAAGTCGGGAATCGATCCGGAACGACTCGGGCAATGAACCAAAAGGGCGAGTCGCAAGTTGGGAACTGATCTGGAGCGACTAGGGCAATGAACTGGGCCAGCGAGTCATAAGTTGGGAACCAATCTGGAACGACTCGGGCAATGAATTGGCCCGACGAGTCGCAAGTCGGGAACTGATTTGGAGCGACTCGGGCAGTAAACTGGGTCGGCGAATCGCAAGTCGGGAACCAATATGGAACTACTCGGGCAATGAACTGGACCGACGAGTCGCAAGTCGGGAACCGATCTGGAACGACTCGGGCAATGAACCGAAAGGGCGAGTTACAAGTCGGGAACCGATCTGGTGCGACTCGGACAATGAACTGGGCCGGCGAGTCACAAGTCGGGAACCAATCTGGAACGACTCGGACAATGAACTAGGCTGGCGAGTCGCAAGTCGGAAATCGATCTGGAGCGACTCGGGCAATGAACTAGGCTGGCGAGTCGCAAGTCGGGAACCGATCTAGAGTGACTCGGGCAGTAAACTGGGTCGGCGCTGGTTCTGGAGGGAGACTCGCATGCGGAGCCATTCGCCATGCGGCGCTGGTTTTGGCGGGGGATTGTGTCACGCATGGAGCCATTTTCCACGTGGCATGCCAAGCGGGGCGGCACTGGTTCTGGCGGGAGACCTCTTGCTGTGAGTTGCCTTTTGGCGGGAGATATTAGGTGACGAGGCATTTCTGGCATGATCTCCAAGACTGGCGAATCTGGGAAATCCAAGGAGTCATGATGGCTTTGAATGTCGCGACTGTCTCTATCCTTGGAAGCTCAATCGTCACCCTCATGGTGGATCGACATGCTCTTTATAAGCTCCTTCCAGAGGGGTTTTCACCATTTTTGCTCAAGTGCTGTCACCTTGCTTGGCCGCCGTAGCCTTGTTTGCTCCTCCGTTCAGCGACCCAGCTTCTCCCTCCCTACTTCGAGGTCGGGATGTCTTCGCCTTCTTCTTCTTCGACTTCTTCTTCTTCCGGGGGTGTGCCTCTAGAGGCCGTGGGAGGTTCTGACGTGCTTGCTAGTCTCAAGCTGTGGCATGATGTAGACTCGGTGGTGACCGAGGAGCTTCTGGGGGAGCTTCGGGATCGTTATTGCATCCCGGAGTGTTATGGCCTTATTGCCCCTCGGTCAGGTCAGCGGTCGTATGATTAGTTTCCCCAGGGATTTGGGCTGATGGTGGGTGCCCTTGAGGCGGGGCTGCGGTTCCCGCTTCATCTCGTTATAGAGGATTGCCTCCGTACATGGGGTATATCGCCGTCTCAGATGGCGCTGAACTCCTGGCGCTATTTGGTGGCATTCCTTGGGGAATGTCGTGCGGTCGGGATAGAACCATCTAGGGCTCTATTCCTGACCTGCTTTCGACTGTGGAGGGGGCGAGGTGGTTATTACCTGACCGCCCTCCTTCTAGCGCCAAAAATGTTGATGGATTTATGCGCCGTGGCTGATGAGTCAGCACGACCAAGTCCACGGGGCAATGTCGGGAGTCTCTGGTCGGTTGAGCTGGCTTTCGAGATCGATCGACCATCACTTTGATCATCGGCAGCGGGGTTTGATCAGCGAATTCTAGCCTGTGGATGACAGCTTCGCTGCAAAAAAGACCGTCATCGGGTGTCTTCTGACTTTGGTCCCTCCGACAATTTAGTCAGTGGCGGGCTGGATGATCTTTTTTCTCCCCCTTCTCCCTTATTTGGAGGAAGATCTCGGTACGAGATGTGTTCAGCGGGAGAGGCGGGGGCTTCGGGAGCAGTAGCTCGGGTCGGTCGGGCCTCCGCCGGGGTTGCGCTGGGACTGCTGAGGTAGCATTTCGGGATTGTTCGACCCTTGGCCTCTTTCCGTCCACACGCCTTCCTGCCACTAGTACTTCTGCGGCAACGTACTGGTTGGCGTGCTGGAGCATCTCAGGGATGGTTGTTGGGGGTTTTTCGATCAGCAACCAGAAGAACCTTGAGGGCTTCATCCCCATCAAGAACGCCTACATGATTAGAGAAGGGTGAGCGTCCGGGAATCTGCGGATTTCAGTGGCAAAACGTGCCACGAATTGGGAGAGTGTCTTGTCCTCACGCTGGGATAATGCAAGCAGGGTGGCCATGGAAGGCCTGGGTCGCATGCTGGCGAGGAAATTCTGCTCGAACTCCATGGCGAGCTGATCGAAGGATGAAACTGAGGACTGGCGTAGCCGACTGAACCACGCGCGTGTTGGTCCCCTGAAGGTGGTCGGGAATGCCTGACACATTAATGCATCGGAAGTGCCGAAGAGGGCCATCTAAGCCTGAAACGCGGCGACGTGCTCTGTAGGGTCGGAGCCGCCGTCGTATGTCTCCAATGCTAGCAGCCTGAAGTTGAGGGATACAGGCTTTTCTTGTATTTCCTGAATAAAGGGGGATCCGCCCGAGTCGCCCTTGATCGGCTAGCTCCGTGACTTCTGAAGCTCTCGCTGGAACTCGTCCAGGCGATAGTTGACCCGGGATAGTTGCATCCTGAACGAGTCATTCGCCGAGTCGGATGATATGGTGTCAGGCTCAGGGCGGGGCGGTGTGACCTGGCAGGGCACATGTGCACTCTGCTCGGGCGATCCTCTCGGGCCTGTCGTTCTGTCTCGGGCTTCTCCTGTCCCGACTTGCTCCTTGGCCGGCCTTTGCCGGGTAGGGTCGGTCGGGGTAGTTGCCAACTATACGATCTGGGGGATGAGTGGGACGAGAGTCTGCATCATCCCCGTTATTGCTTGTACTTGCTTGGTTAGGCTGAGAAACGCCTCGGGCGACACGGTCGAGGGTCCTGCAGTAATTCCGGGGGGCGACAACCGCGGGTCATTAAACAAGCGCCAGTAACGATCTGGCGTTGAAGTCGAGATTCCCCCGTCTTTGAGGATGGGGAGGTGCTGATCTCTGGGTCCGGCAGAGGGGTGACCGATCGATGGTTCTCCTTCTTAGAGGGCTCCCGTGAGATGCTCCTGCGACATGGCCCTCCTTCTAGCGCCAAAAATGTTGGTGGATTGATGCGCCGTGGCTAATGAGTCAGCACGGCCTGGTCCACGAGGCAATGTCGAAAGTCTCTGGTTGGTTGGGATGCTGTAAAACTTGCATATCTAAAACTTGATAGCTTGAATGTTCTAAGCATGATGTAACATTTGCTAAATTTTTTGGCTTCAAAACTGCATGATGATAAAACTTGATATTATGTTTTTCATGCAAAGAGTTGAACCAATATCACAAACACTTGATTGTGGTACTTCTCCTTTTTGTTGATGACAAAGGGGGAGAAGTATGTTGATGACATGTTATGCATAAGTTTATGATGACATGTTGCTTGGATTTTTGAATCCAAGAGTTTCTATCAATATGGCATATTGATAGGGGGAGTTTGTTTAAACTCTGGGAGTTAAGGTTAACTCCGTTTATGATGACGTGTTGCAAGTATTCATGATGAATATTGCAATGACTTGAATTCAGTTTGAATTCAAGGTTTCTATCAATATGGCATATTGATAGGGGGAGTTTGTTTAAACTCCGGGAGTTAAGTTTAACTCCGTCATCAAGTGGTTGTCATCATCAAAAAGGGGGAGATTGTTGAATCTCGTATTTTGATGATAAAACTACTTGATATATGTTTATGATTTAATCTGTGTTTTGAGTGACGCAGGATGCTTTGATCAGGATGAGACAATTAAAGCAGGAAAATCATGTTGTGCTGGAGGAACATGTCAGAAGATTGGACGTCGGGCCAGTGGATCGATCGACGTATCGACAGAAGGCTTCGGGTCGTGGACTCGGGCATCGGGCCAAGAAGAGCAGGTATTGTGCCAAGGATATCGGAGTTGCGGAGTCAACTGGCCGATTGGGCAATAGGCTGCAGGAAAGGACGATGCGCCGAAGAATCGAACGAAGCGTCGAGGGACCAATGACATGCCGGACAACTTGGTTAATTGCTTAGGATTAATTGTCTCGATCGAAGTTTTTGTTTTACATTTGCAGGATTAACTACGATGAAAGTTAGACAAGCAGCAGGAGTTGCGCCGGAGTCAAGTTCATGATCACGTTGGGAGTTCGAGAGTTCGACGGAAGTTCGGACGGTCGTCGGAGGTTCTGCGGGAACAAATCCGAGAAGTCCAGGAGCTTGCCAAAGAAGCTCGTCGGAACTCGCCAAGTGGATCATCGCAAGTCCAGGAGTTTGCTGGAAGTCCGCAGGAGGATCACCGAGGGTTCGTCGGATGATCGACGGAAGTTCGCCGGAAACTCGCCGGAAGGAGCGATTGACGCACCGGAGCAAGCTGCAGGATATGTCTAAGAAATTTATCGTAGTTAGCACATTGATTAAGTTAGAAATGGGAGGTGATCCCATTAGCTTAATCTTGGGGCAATTGGGCCCCTGGAAGAATCAAATTGGGCCGAATGGATTGACCCATTCGGACCCTGAATGCTGCAGGCGGTTGAACCGCCCAGGCCAGGAGGTTGAACCGCCTGGGGCTCGGTCTCCGAGCTCTAGCAGGCGGTTGAACCGCCCCAGTCAGGCGGTTGAACCGCCTGAGCTCGGTCTTCGAGCTCTGGCAGGAGGTTCAACCACCCCTGACAGGAGGTTGAACCACCCAGAGGCTCAGTCTTCGAGCTCTGGCAGGCGGTTCAACCGCTCCAGTCAGGAGGTTGAACCGCCTGATCCCGGAATTCCGGGAATTGACAGATTTGAGCTCCAAATTTGAACTGGGTTGGGGCCTATAAATACCCTACCCATTCAGCACTGAAGACACACAACATACACACCGAAATCTTGATCTTGTTCAGTGTTTTTGAGAGTTCAAAAGTTGTCTAAGTTAAAAAGTCCTCCTCTTTCAGTTCTTCAAGCTTTGAGTTGTAAAGAGAGGAGAGAAAGACTCTGTAAAGGTTGTCTCCTGAGCCTGTCAAAAGGAGAGAAACTGTAAAAGGGCAGTGAGCCTTCGCCTATTGAAGGAAGGCCCCTAGTTGACGTCGGTAACCTCGTCGGTGGAGGAAGCCAAAGTGGAGTAGGTCAAGACTGACCGAACCACTCTAAATCTCTGGTTTGCCTTTATTTTGAGCACTTTATCATTTCTGCAAACCTCCTTCATAGCTACTGCTCTCTGCGCTTTTACGAACGAGTTTCAAGGTTTAGACGAAAATCTGCATTTAGACGTAAAAATGCTTTTAGACGTAAATCGGCTTTCCTCGTACAATCATCAGATTTCAGTTTACGTTTACGTCTTGATTTCAACTGCATACTGCCTTCTGTGATTTTACAAACGAGTTTCAAAGTTCAGACGTAAATCTACGTTTAGACGTAAATCTGCGTTTAGACGTAAATCTGCTTTTTCGTATGATCATCGTATTGCAGATTGCGTTTACATTTTGAGCTTTACCATAACTGTACACTGCCTTTACACTCCTGCTTAAACTGTGTCTTATCTACTCAAGTGATTTATGAATCAGCATTTAGACGTAAATCAGTTTCTTCGTACGAACGTCGGATTTCAGTTTGCGCCGATATTCTGGTTTTCAATCACAACTGCAAACTGCCTTCTGCGTATTTACAAAACAGTTTGCGCTTTACAGTTTACGTTTACGTTTAGACGTAAACTGACTTTTATCAAACGACGCAGCTTTCGGTTTTAAATCGTCGCAGAAAGTTTTATCCGCTGCACTAATTCACCCCCCCCCCTCTTAGTGCTCTCGATCCTAACAAGATGCTCCTGCGACATGGCCCTCCTTCTAGCGCCAAAAATGTTGGTGGATTGATGCGCCGTGGCTAATGAGTCAGCACGGCTTGGTCCACGGGGCAATGTCGGGAGTCTCTGGTTGGTTGAGCTGGCTTTCGAGATCGATCGACCACCACTTTGATCGTTGGCAGGGTTTGATTAGCGCCTTCTAGCCAGCGGATGATAGCTTCCCTGCAAAAAAGATCGTCGTCGAGTGTCTTCCGACTTTGGTCCCTCCGACGATTTAGTCAATGACGGGCTAGATGATCTTTTTTCTCCCCCTTCCCTCCCCAGGTCGGATGCCGACCTGGGGTTTTTATACTACTGTACGAGGGTCGACCGTACGCGGGCGTAGCGACCGGTTCTCGGGAGGTGAGGTGGTACCTTTGTACGGCCGCCGCTCGAGATGCGCGGAACGGCGCCATGCGGTGCCGTTCCGAGCTTTCCGGGACGGGATGTGCCGAGCGACGCCTTAGTACAGTCTCGGGCTAGTCGCGAGGGGGTGCTCCTGCTTTCCTGGCTGTAGCGCCATGTGCCATCGATCGTGACGTGGCTTGGGCCCAAAATATACCTTATCAGAATCTTTGACACTCAGAGCAAATTAAAAATTTTGAATGCTAATATGAGCCTTAATTAAGAGTCTTAAAAATCAATCGACTTCAAACCATTTTTAGATAAATTAATTTGATATGGTAGATTTTGATTAGACGTTTCTTTTTTAAAATCAATAATATATGTATACATTGAAACTCTTATTTAAATTAAGTTCCCATCTGTCTCTGCACAGACACTGATGGACTGTAACAACTATTAAGAGGGAATTCCACAAGTTTGCATGGGGTGCCACTCCCTCGTTGAAAGTTTCAATGATTCGCGTTCCGCATCTCCGGGCGGAGCGGTAGGCAAAGGCTGCTCGACCCACGTGGCTTTTGCCGGGTCCGAGGGGTCTAAGCCTCCTGCTTAAGATTAGTCCACCCCTTCCTTTAGTGGATTACAAGTGGTGGGACGAATACTGCCCTCCATCCATCATGCATCGAAGCTCCCAATGCAATAATCTGAATGATTTAGATCGAGAAGAGACATGACCACTTAACATGCAACAATCGTGTTCGTCGTGTGGAAGGATCCAATGTGAGAAGCTAATTTAGAGGAGATAAGTCAGATGGTGGTGTGAGATTTTACGCATGAAAAGCTTAATCTGGAAGAGGCATGTCTTCGTTGTGCTCAAGTCAGAAAGAAAGAAACACCAAGAAGATCTACGAAGGGAGCAAAGGCTGTTTTAGTAAGTTGACGAGGCTGTACAAACGATGACGACGACGGACTTGGGGTTGGTGGAGACGAGGAGGCGGCGGAGGGCGGTGAGATCTAGGTCGTACACGTCGAACTCGAGCAGGTTGGCGATGGCGGCGACGAGGCTGGTCTTGCCCGTCCCGGGCGGACCGTAGAGGAAGTAGCCCCGCTTCCAGGCGCGGCCGACGCGGGAGTAATAGTTCCGGCGGCTGACGAACCGGAGGAGGTCGTCGCGGAGAACCGGGTCGATGGCGAGGGTGTCGAAGGTGGAGGGGTGGGAGAAGGGCGCGGGGGACCAGGGGTTACGGTGGTCGTCGCCGAAGACGACAGAGCGGTTGGTGTAGAGGCGGCGCTCCCGGGCCCGGAGGCGGATGCGCTCGGCCTCCGGGAGGACGTGGGGGATGTACTGGGAGCGGACGGCCTCGCGGTGGCGGCTGTGGAAGGAGAGCTCGAGGTAGCGGTGGTCCGAAGAGAGGGAGCTGCTGCGGATGGGGGAAGAGGAGGCAGAGGCGCGCTCCACGACGGAGCTCCACTGGAGGGGAATGCCTTGGAAGGAGTCGTGGGTGGTGTGGTAGGAGGGGAGGAGGGAGGGGGCAGTCGTGGCGCTTGGCGAGACGGACGACGCGGGCGTCGTCGAGGCAGTGGCTGCCGAGGTAAGCCTGGGCGGCGCTGTAGAGTTCATTGCTGCAGGAGCCGTCGTACTCATCGACGATGATCTTGAGGTCGGTGTCGAAGCGGGTCATGAGGCCACGGAGGAGGAAGCCGACGGAGTGGTGGAGCTCCGGGGGAAGGAAGTCCCTGTACGCCGTCCGGAGGAACACCAGCGTCGCAAACAACTGCCATATCGAGTTCCATTCCCACTCGAACGCCATCACTTGCCTCTCTCTCGATTCCTCCATCCATCAATCTATCGCCCTTCTTCTCTTATACGTCGCGATCGGGAAGACTGCATTTTGTCATCACGGTCGCGTTAGTGAGTGCTCGATGACGACGAGCCGGAAGTGGCGGACAGCTGACAGAATCGTGGAACACTGGGATTGGCCCACCTTGAGAGACAGTCTGCGGGTGCCATTTTGTCGCCATCGCAACATCGCTAGGGACTTTCGACCCAACCCATGTGCACCTGACTCGCAGCCTCCTGTACTTGAGAAACGGCCTCAGCCCGTGCCGAGACTGCAAGTGGAGCGCACGGAGGAAGAATGCCGGTCTCTCTATCTGAGACCGTGCAACGGGAAGGCAGGGCCAAGAAAAGAGCTACTTACTTGGAGGAGCGAGGCAGCAGCTTCGACGTTGCGGCATCTCTACGCTAGTCCTCGACAAAAGAGAAATGCCAGGATCCACGTCTTAACGCCGCTTTCGGCACCCTCCTCCATTTCCCCGGTGGACCAACTTTTCATCTCCTTTTTTCTGTTCTCGCTGCTCTGCTGAAAGCGTCGTCGGCAGTGGGCTGCGGACGACAACAAAGCATTAAATAACAGGTTAGTGTGGATGGAAAGAGAGAGAGAGAGAGAGAGAGAGAGAGGCACCATACTCGATCAACTTGTTCATTCAATCGGTCGTTGTCTCCAACTCCATTAGCCTTCTTTTGGTTTATTTTTCTCTTCCTTTTTTTGTGTCCGAGTCAAGAAAGGTTGTGTCCACAACAGACGAGGAGAATATGAAGGCTAAGGTAGACTCTTTTGCACGAGGCAAACTGTGTAGGGTTAAAAAGTAACTTAGATGTTCCTATCCTTCTTGGATGACATGGGACCTATAATTTTTGTTAAGGGGCGCAAACAACAAATTAATAGGTTAGGTTCTATTCTATTCAAACACATCCGCATCTGCCACTCTAGATAAGACATGGGCATGACCCTTCATGGATCAATCACGAAGAATGGTTATACGGCTTTACCTTTGAATCTACGTCAAAATGGTCAAAGTTACCATGGAAACTATCACAATCAAACTCCACTATGTATCATTAGACTCTTCAATTCTGTATCCATGTGAAATTAATCTTCCTGCCAACATTTATAATACAAACTCAATAAGAGACCTTCTTTCATGGGTCTCATTTTGCTTTCATAGGGGGCATATCAAAATTGTTCCTTAAGGCTTAAATTACCAAACTTGAGCTACTTTAATTGCAGGAGTAAATTCCAAATGGTAAAAATGGTTTGTATATATAAACGACTATTCAGGAAGAAATTTAGGCACTCTAACCAAACAATCTTATTGATTATTCTAACAAAAGTGAAAACAGCATGATACAGACTCCACTAAGCATCACAAATATACTCTTTTTGCTACTAGTTTTGGTTAAAGCAAAGGTATCTTTTTATTGACTTCCAAATCCATGAAACCATTACAGATAACAAAGCGATGACAAAGATCAAGCAGACAATTTGTACCTATTGCTGCTCGGTTGTGTTATCAAGGCTAGCCAAGAAACTGTACCACGACACAAGCGATGTTGTCAGAACTACCTCTTTGATAGGCCTCCTGTAACAGTTTCTTTGCTGCTTGTTCTGGATCTTGTAGGGGTTTGACAATAGCTACCACCTCCTCCTGAATTTGGAACCAAATGAAAAAGAAAGGGTTCAATCTTCGGAGATGATATTTCAGGTACCTTTTTTTTTTTTTTTTTATTATCTTCTTTTAAAGTACCTCATTCGTGACAACATCCCACAATCCGTCACTTGCAAGGATGAGGAATTCGAGAGATCCATCAACCGCTTCCTCCTGCATTCAACAGTAGTCGAAGCAGTCAAAGGCATTACTGTCAGATGATGATATGTCTCGAGTCTTGAAGACAATAACATTGTAGGAATAAAGTGACAGGTCAGAGATCAAACATGAATTTCTGGATCTGCGACAACAAACTGTTTCAGGTGCCTATCACCAAATGCACGAGAAACGGCAAGAACACCACCGACACGCCATGTCCCTGCAGTTACAGTTGATCAGTATTTAAATAACGAAATGATCTAAACTGATAAAAACTGAGGGAGGAGATCAAGTACCAGCCCACATTACAAAGCCCCCAGCATCCTCAATCCTTTGCTCTCTCATCTGTTTGGTCAGGCTTGTGATCCCTTGAGACAGCTATAGCTGCAAAAGTAACAAAAAATAGCGTGAGCCGAGTTCCTAGTAAAGAACTAAACTTTTAAGAGGCTCAATCAATAATTCAATACAAGATTCTGGTGATTGTATTCTATTTCAGATACTGAATTTGTTAAAAACAGAACCTTCAAGCACATCCAGAGAAAATCATCTCCATATTATCACCATCAAAATAGAGTGATCGGTTTAATTATGAGAGCTCACATCAACCAAGTACCACAACAGGTTGATTTGCCAGGTCTCTGTTGTTCAAAGTACCAAGAACTGGCTTTTGCCCATGATGCACGAGGGACAAAAGGTTTCTTTCTCTAAATTACCAAGCAATCAGAAAAATTGCCGTTGCAATCTACTGGACGAGCTAGAAGCAAAACTTGCTATATGGGGAACAAAAGACTTTTTTCTCTAATTTATGAAGCACCCAGAAGTTCGTTTGGTCAACTACTCTTATCATGATCAGAAAATTGCTTTTGCAACATACTGTAAGAACCAAGAAACAGAACTTGCAAGTAAAATGGGTGCTCTACAAGAAATTGCCACAACTGTTTGCTTCAGAAAAGGACTTTTTTGCAACTGATGCCATTGAAAAAGCAAGAATCAGATGTTTGTATCAAGAGGTTCATAGAATACATAAACTTTTGTATTAATTGAGCACAAGTTGAGATGCCAAACTCGATTTAACAAAGAAAAAGTGGGGGAAAAAAATGAAAATTAGAACCACAAGCAGCTTTTTAATATGCTAAATAAAAAATCTTTAATAGTTACAATTTTCAAGATAACGGGATCGAGTGATGCAACAAATTCTAGATTGATTTTTGGACCCAATCAATTGAAATGAGAAGAGATTGCATGGATATCTTATAAAGAATACAGAACAACCACAACGGGTATAAGAACAAACATAAACAACAGGATTCAATGACAACAAGGATGTCAACAGCACCACAGAGTACTGTTTATTGCCATTCATAAATCAAACAGAAATTTGAATCTAGTTAGAAGGCAATAATCACAAACTAAAGATGACCACATATAGTATAATTGAACCATGAGATGAACAAATGGGCAAGCAAACATCCAAACAAAAGCAAATGGTAGATCACGGATAATGATTATGGAAATATATAAAATGTTAAATACCAAGCTCTACATACATGAGGGATGATTTTTTATACAAATGTGTAAATTTGGCAAGAAAAAATAATGGAGACACAATAATATCTACCTAAAATTCCGTATAAAAAATATATTCTTTAACACTGAACAAAACAAATAATGGAGAAATATGCTTATAACTAGCTTCAAGATTAAGGAAACATCACTTCCATTGTCATCCTGTTTTGTCATTGGCGTGAATAATTAAACTCCTAATCGTTGAAGTCTACGATTAGATGGTTTTGACAAGGGTGAATTCCAGAATGCAAGAAATATAACCAAAAAAATGTGGACTGGAGAATAAAAGACCCTAGAATAATAAATCACACCAATAAAAATCCCATTTGTAGATTTCAAGACATGTCATACATCTAAAGTGGCACCAAAACCTACCATGTATGGCGCTAAATGGAAAGTTTCATCAATTAAGGAACAACACTCAAGCGATGAACAAAAAATAGTTCTTGGATCATACATTAAAGACAAGATAACATGACTAAACTATTAATATACAATTTCACCAAAAGTATCTAGCTATCCAACCACTGTAGCATCGAAAAGTCATAAAGACATTAAGTGCAATGGCTTATAGAAGTAGCATAAAAAAGTGATCATTATTCTTTAACTAATTCTGTGTGTAAAAATTGGATAACTTAATATTAAGTTTCCAATCCTGTTTAACTTGCTAGTAAACTATTAATCTTCAAATCTCAGTTCAAAAAGAGTACATGCAATACGAGAGCGTAATGAACTTTAGCACCTCATCCATCATCGACAATTTGAATCCTCATTTATCATCATAAGTGTGCAGTTTCAGCCATTTCTGAATATTTTTTCGCAGGTTCAATTCTCCAAATTGAGGCTTAAATTCTGTGAATCCAAACAGGAATATGTTCTCTTTCTCCTTCCTGTCTATACTTTTTTATATTACTAGATTTTTGAAGAATCTGAAACTATATGATTATTTGTTTCAATGTGTACAGTACACCGGAGACACACAGAGCTACTATAGCATTTGGCAGGATCAAGAGAAGGCCAAAAAACTTTGTTGGTCTAGAACCTACATATATCCTAAGAACCTAGATGTCACTGGTGTCACATTCTAAACATTGCTCTTAAATAGGTTGGGTTGTCAAAATACAGTTGGTAAAAAAAAAATGCAGTACACTCCGTCTAAATTGAGCCGGTTTAGTTCTAGATTAAGTACAGAAATCCGTTACACGTAATTGATGATAAGAGAACTGATTTCAGGATGTGGGGCCTACCATCTCCTCCTCTACATATGACAGCTCTAGAGTCCCCAACATTTGCAACGAGCAAACGATCACCAACAAGGACAGCTGTTGATGCAGTTGAACCCGCCTCTCGGTTCTGGCTACAACTGCCACAACTGTTTGCCTCAGAAAAGGACTTGTTTGCAACTGATGCCATTGAAAAAGCAAGAATCAGATGTTTGTATCAAGAGGTTCATAGAATACATAAACATAGCAAAACTTTTGTTTTAATTGAGCACAAGTTGAGATGTCAAACTGGATTTAACAAAGAAAAAGTGGGAAAAAAAACAACGAAAATTAGAACCACAAGCAGCTTTTTAATATGCTAAATAAAAAATCTTTAATAGTTATAATTTTCAAGATAACTGGATCGAGTGATGCAACAAATTCTAGATTGATTTTTCGACCCAATCAATTGAAATGAGAAGAGATTACATGGATATCTTATAAAGAATACAGAACAACCTCAATGGGCATAAGAACAAACATAAACAACAGAATTCAATGACAACAAGGATGTCAACAGCACCACACAGTACTGTTTATTGCCATTCATAAATCAAACAGAAATTTGAATCTAGTTAGAAGGCAATAATCGCAAACTAAAGATGACCACATATAGTATAATTGAACCATGAGATGAACAAATGGGCAAGCAAACATCCAAACAAAAGCAAATGGTAGATCACAGATAATGCCTATGGAAATATGTAAAATGTTAAATACCAAGCTCTACATACATGGGGGATGATTTTTGATAAAAATGTGTAAATTTGGCAAGAAAAAATAATGGAGACACAATAATATCTACCTAAAGTTCCATATAAAATATATATTCTTTAACACTGAACAAAACAAATAATGGAGAAATATGCTTATGACTAGCTTCGAGATTAAGGAAACATCAACTTCCATTGTCAGCCTGTTTTGTCATTGGCGTGAATAGTAAAACTCCTAATCGTTGAAGTCTACGATTAGATGGTTTTGACAAGGGTGAATTCCATAATGCAAGAAATATAACCAACAAAATGTGGACTGCAGGATAAAAGACCCTAGAATAATAAATCACACGAATAAAAATCCCATTTGTAGATTTCAAGACATGTCATACATCTAATGTGGCACCAAAACCTACCATGTATGGCGCTAAATGGAAAGTTCCATCAATTAAGGAACAACACTCGAGCAATGAACAAAAAATAGTTCTTAGATCATACATTAAAGGCAAGATAACATGACTAAACTATTTGTATACAATTTCACCAAGAGTATCTAGCTATCAAACCACTGTAGCATCGATAAGCTGTAAAGACATTAAGTGCAATGGCTTATACAAGTAGCATAAAAAAGTGATTATTATTCTTTAAATAATTCTGTGTAAAAATTGGATAACTTAATATTAAGTTTCCAATCCTGTTTAACTTTCTAGTAAACTATTAATCTCCAAAATGTCAGTTCAAAACGAGTATATGCAATACGAGAGCGTGATGAACTTTAGTACCTCATCCATCATCAACAATTTAAATCCTCATTTATCATCATAAGTGTGCAGTTTCAGCCATTTCTGAAGATTTTTTTACAGGTTCAATTCTCCAAATCGAGGCTTAAATTCTGCGAATCCAAACAGGAATATGTTCTCTTTCTCCTTCCAGTATATACTTTTTTATATTACCAGATTTTTGAAGAATCTGAAAATATATGATTATTTGTTTCAGTGTGTACAGTACACCGGAGACACAGAGCTACCATAGCATTTGGCAGGATCAAGAGAAGGCCACAAAACTTTGTTGGTCTAGAACCTACATATATCCTAAGAACCTAGATGTCACCGGAGTCACATTCTAAATATTGCTCTTAAATAGGTTGGGTTGTCAAAATACAGTTAGTAAGCAAAAAATGCAGTAAACTCCATCTAAATTAAGCCGGTTTAGTTCTAGATGAAGTACAGAAATCCATTACACATAATTGATGATAAGAGAACTGATTTCAGGATGTGGGGCTTACCATCTCCTCCTCTACATATGACAGCTCTAGAGTCCCCAACATTTGCAACGAGCAAACGATCACCAACAAGGACAGCTGTTGATGCAGTTGAACCCGCCTCTCGGTTCTGGCTGTTCTCAGATTTCAAATATTCTGCGTCCGTGTGGTTGTATGCATCAGCTGAAGGTAACAGCACAGATGAATTTCATAAGCCAAATATTATATTTCTTTAAAAGCTCTTTCATCGCACTAAATGCAAATCAGCACCACCTATAGCTGATTTTGTCTCGGTAATGAACTTTGGATGCCTGAGTAAGTTGCCGAAGAGGTTTTGTTTAACATACTCCGCTACTTGGGCACCGCCATGACCTACACAACCACTCATCAAAGCATCAAAGTCTAACGTTAGGATATTGAATGTATAAGCAACTCTCCACGAGAGAAATTTACCCTAGAAAAGGATTGAAAGAAGCAAGTTAATGAATGGGTTTTCTATGAAAATTTTACCAAAAAATTTCAAATACAAAAGAAAAAAAGATAAGACATTCTAAACATAAACAAAGACAACAAAATACTGCAGAAATTTTACCATCAAAGACCCCAAACAAGCCAACAATTTCTCCATCAACGCTGTCAATTAGCGTCTCATAGAAGTCTTCCATTGAAGATCTTTTCCGTGGACAGCTTGCATACTCATAACCAAACTTCCCATCTTGACTGTCTTGAAAGAAATGAGCATGAGTTTTAATGTTAGATTGACACGCAAGAGTAGGATGTTTCTTTACAGTCTGCTTTAGGCAACATATTCAACTGCAGATTCAAGCACCACATTTAACAGATAGGAAGCAGTTCTATGAGTTTATTCAGCGTAAAAGAACCATGTTTCCCATGTAAGTTCACACATCCATATCTGAGGAACCATCTCATAACTTGTTTGTCAATTATTAAGGATCTAACTAATATTGAATTATTAAGGAATAAATGACTGTTTATACATAATAAATAAATAAATCTCTTCCGATAACTAGTTAGTTTGCCTTCGAATTAGAACTCAAAATATATGAAGCGAATGCTAGCATAAGATCAGCTCGAAAATCGCACGAGATACGAAACATAAACAAATCTAGAAAAGAATATCGTAAGCCTTAATACGACTTCACAAGGAATAAACGAACGAGACCTGAGTCCTCCCCCGCTGACCGGAGCACCGTCTGCTTGAAGCCCGCTGATGGAGTTCAAATACCCCATCTTCCCTCCGAAATCTTCGCCCCCCAAACAAAGATCAAAGTGAGGGAAGATCCCACCGAAACAAGAAGGCCGATCCAATCAGCCTGGAAAGAAACCCATGCCCGATTTCCCACAAACGTTTACCACGTCGATCGACGGAAGCAATCTCGAAATCCAAAACGAAAAGAGGGCAGATGAAGAGATCCTTCACCGAGAGACAGAGAGAGAGAGAGAGAGGAGACGCCGAGCTCTGGTTTCGATCGCTGGCAACGGGGAAGAAACGTCGAAGGAGGAAACAGCGGATTAATGGTGGGGGGAGGCGGTGGGTTTTCTAGAGGTTAAAATGTATGAATGCGCATATACTTAGGTCTCCATTTGGTACCCTAAATAAATAAATACACATGTGTCAAGAAAAATAACTTTAATTGAGTGTTAAAGTATAATTAATTAAGTTTAATTGACTAAATCGAAGATCAAATTAACAATATATGAGCATACATAACAATGCTATAATAAAAGGTTGTAATAAATCATACATACATTTGTGTGTGAGAGTTCACTTACTATCTTTTCTTTGCGTGCTTGCATTGCTTATGTGGTTGCCATCACGTAACCGCATGCCATCGTGACACTTGTCGCTTGTTTGGGTGTTCTTTTCGATGCATGATTATTCCATTTCTTATGAGATATATATATATATATATATATATATATATATATATATATATATATGATTTTACAAAATATTCATATAATCGATCCTAAATAATTAAGACTTCAAAAAATTTTAAAAAATATATTTTTAAAATATTTAAAAATTATTATTTTAAAATAATAATAATAATTTTTTACCGACATCTAATAACTTAATTTTTTAGTTTCTCATTTAAATTTATTTTTTAAATATGATTATAACATTTTTTTGGTTTAACCAAATCGATTATAATGTTTTTGCTTCGGGATTTTGAAGATTATATATAACAATTGAACTTTGGATTCATCTAGGCTGGTTAAAATATTTATAATTATTATGGATAAAAACTTGAAAATTTTGATGAACAAATGCCAAACGGGTTGAAATTTCTGTAATTGAAGACTTTATTATACCAAAAGGATTAGCAGTATATATATATATATATATATATATATATATATATATATATATATATATATATATGGATTAACAAATGCCAAACGTGTCGAAATTTTTGCAATTGAAGACTTTATTATACCAAAAGAGAAAGGATTGACTATATATATATATATATATATATATATATATATATATATAATCATTTCATGATAATAATATTTAATTATTAAATTTAGTATGATCTTTCTAAGCATTCCTCTTTGTTAGACATTATCCATGATATCTAACATGCCAAGTAAATGATAAAATTGACTTTAATTAAGAGCCTTAGTTATCGCTAAGATCGATAGATAGTGAAAAGATCATTAAATTGCTCACGTTGCCTCGCATCACTACTTTTTCCTTATTCAAATAAAAATAATAATCATCTGAAAAAAAAAAAGTTATTTTTAGTTTCAAAATTTTCAGATAAACATAAGGATGCTAAAGATAGAATAGTTGTGCGAGGGAATATTTTACTACTGATTTTGAATGTTTAGGATATTTTTAATTTATGAAATTACTAATTTATAAGGAATCTTGAAAAAAAAGAACCTTTGTCACTCGAGCAAATTAAATTAAAGACTTCCAAGTTAAGAATGCTAATATGAGCCTTAATTAAGAGTCTTAAAGATCAATCCACTTCAAACCATTGTTAGATAAATTAATTTGAGATGGTAGGTTATGATTAGGACAAAATGGACAAATGCAAAATCCAATGTATTTGGAAAGATAGTGAGATTTGTCACAAAGATGTTCAAATTAGGGTAGAAGTGGTGTCTTTTACTCCAATTTTTGGAATGAATCGATTGCTGCCTACTCTACATATAATTTCTAATCTTAACTTTTCATACCTTTTGAATATAAGTAAATTTAAGATTTTCTAAGATCTATGAATTTTGGTAAAAAGACTCAATCTAGATGACTACACAATTGAATTATTTATTGGATGTTGGAATATCATAATGGTCCAACTGATTTTAATTTCATCATTTTCATCATAGGTGTATGCTTATTGATGATCGACTAAAGTTTTTTTTAACCAATATTATTATATATTTTAAATTATAAAATTCTTCCTAAAATCTTAATTGAACTTTTATTCCCCAAATTATCTCTCATGGGCAAATAATTTTTATAATTAGCCAATATTTAAGATAATATTCTATCGACATAGGAGATTCTTGTTTGGAGGTGGTAAAAGTTCTTTAGTGATAATTAAAAAAACATATTAATTATCCCTCAATGTCTCAAACTTATTTATTATCCCTCCATATGCTTGCATCATTCATTCTAATTTAGTCGGGGCATATGAACTTTTTCTTGCACAACCTGTTTACTATGCATTATTAAGTGAATTTGTCTATGATATGTTATACCTTCTCATAACAATTTTAATATTGTCTCCCAAGAAATCATTTCTTGCTGTTTCATTCACAATGGCACAAAATTCTACTAACAAAAAACCCTCTATTTCATGATATTTAATCGCAGCATTGGACACAAGGAAGACAACATTTTTCATTCAACTTCTCTTCTCTTATCTACGAGAATGTATACATAATAGGAAATACAAACAAACAAAAAAAGTCTCTTCAGGTTGTTTCGAAAAGTTCCTCTTCTTCACCGCATGGCCGAAGCGTATTAGAGTAAGGGATCAACGATGTAAACCACAATCCCAGCGGTCCCAGTTTCTTGATTTCTCCATCCTTTATACTGTAGGTGTATGCATCTTCAAGTGTAGCGAAAACAAGTAGTGTAGTCGTCGCCACCTCACACAGCATCGTGAACCCCATCCGGTCCAAGCTTGCCTCATGCGTCGTCACCCAGCGTATCGCACCGTTGCCACTCTTCTCCAGCAGCTCTAGAGCGAACACCCGAGAAGACTTACGGTAATGAATCAGGCAAACCGACTTTCCCTCCCACTTTCCGATCCCAATGGTGTCGGAGCGATCGATGTTCATTCTTTCCGGCGGACGGATGATCTGCGTGCACTTGGTCCTCAGGTCGAAAGCGACGACGTACCGATTAATCATCATGAGCGGTCCCGGAGTCGACACCCAGAATATGGTCTCGTCGTAGACCACCGGGTGATCCAAGTCTATTGCGGCCCCTCCAAAGTCGAGACGCTTGTCCATCGTCCACATCTTTGCCACCGAGTCGTAGACCTGGCAGCGGCGAAACGATTTCCACTCCGAGGTTGGTGAGAGGTAGACCAGCTTGTAGTCTTTCATCACCTTCTCTCCGTCGTTCATGAAGGTCACTGCCGCGATGCCACCCTCCAGACACATGTCCGATGGTGCGGGTAGATGACACCGAGTCCTACGTGCCGGGTTGTAGACAAATAAACTATGGGTGGTAGCACGGCGGTTGTCGTGCCTGACGAAGACAAGGCCATCAGCTGACCCAAGGATGAAGCCATTGTTCTTGCTCAGGAATTCGCCAAAGGTTCTGGGCACGCCGGCGCAGGGGTCAACGTGGAGAAAGGAGTCGAAGGAACTATAGCTCTTGATGAAGAATCCGGAGACGGCTTTGCAGAGATCTGATTGTGAATGGAGGAAATCAGACTTTTCCGAGAGCTCGTGGAAGGACTTACAGACAGGTTGGAGTCTGAAGAATGTCTTCGCGGGGAGGTAGGACAGGATCTCTTCGTGCAAGTCGTCGGGAAGCCGACAGCTTCCGGTTACGGGCTTCTTCTCGCCCACGATGCCGATCTCGAGCGGAGGGTTCATCGCTGCAGCAAGAAATCGAGATTCGAAAACTGTATAAGAAATCTCACTGTGTATATATAAACACACTTTAAACGTATATATATATATATATATATATATATATATATATATATATATATATATATATATATATATATATATATATATATATATATTTATATATATCTATCTATCTATCTATCTATCTATCTATCTATCTATCTATCTCTCTCTCTATCCCTCTCTCTCCATATATCTATATATATATATATATATATATATATATATATATATATATATATATATATATATATATATATATATATATATATATGTATATATATATATATGTATATATATATATATGTATATGTATATATATGTATATATATATATATGTATATGTATATATATGTATATATATATATGTATATATATGTATATATATATATATATGTATATATATCTATATATATATGTATATATATATATATATGTATATGTATATATATGTATATATATATATATATGTATATATATATATGTATATATATACATTTAAATGTATATATATGTATATATATCTATATCTCTATGTATATATATGTATATATCTATCTATCTATCTATCTATCTATCTTAACATTGGTCTTTTTTTTTTACATGAGTTGAGTGCAACGCGAAGACACACACGTTGAAAGATGCATGCCTCGTTAGCAGCTCGTGTAGACATTTTTCTCTTTATTTTGGTACTTCAACATCACCAAGAAATCATATTTTGGTCATATTGTCTATCTCTGCAAGTTATATGTGCTCATTATTGTTTCTGAGTTTCGTAAGCAATTTATTTTTTGTGATGCATACATACATACTTTTTACCATTTATAAACAGGGATGTTTTTTGTTGGGGCCATACTCGATTGAAAATCCAATTGGGGTCTGAATCTGATAAGCTTATGGATCCAAAATGAGGAGGACCCGTACCTAAGATTCAGATCGGACATTCTAATTTATGTATCATCGGGTGGGTGAGATATAGGATCGATACTTGATCCTGTACTGTTAATGGATCCAAAATTTTAGGTTGGACTTCATATCTTGTATGGAGCCACGAGGGTTATGGGCATTCCTATCCCCATAAGACATGCAAACCACAGCAGCTTTCCTTTTCTGCTTCATTCTTACGTGTGTTCGAAACAAGCATTCCTCCGTTGGAAGGCTAAACATTTCTTTTCTCCCATTGGCATCCTCCCAGCCGGCGGTGTAATGGGATGTGTGAAGAGCGGCAGCCAGAAGTCATTAGTTGCCGGAGGGGTATCGGCTGCGTTATTGTGTCACGTGTACACCCAGCTTCCAGAACGACCTTTATACACATCATCCCTGGGGTTAGGGGTTCTACCATGGCTATTCTGCTCAACACCGGCTATATCTATCTTTTTCCCCCTTCTCCTTATGCTTAACCTGCCTGTTTTACTTATCAGGTACGTCTGTGACTCTTCTAGCTGTAATGGGGTCTCGTAACAACAAGTCTGGAAAGGTATTCCCTGCAGGTGTCGTTTCTCTTGTGTCCTTGATAATGGCCGGTGGCTATCTTCATGGAATTCTGCGTAGCAGTAAAACATTGTAAGTTTTGAATAGTCTTCTTCGTGTTCTTCATGGACATGCAGTAACTTCATCTTCATGGAATTCTGCGTAGCAGTGAAACATTGTAAGTTTGAATAGGCTTCTTCATGGACTTGCAGTAACCTTTTCTTTTATGCAGCTTGACTGTGTTCTTCTCTACCCAGTCACAGTTTCTACTGTGCAAGAACTTGCATAATTTGGATGCAGTTTTGCTAGGAAATAGAACATTACATCAACAATGTTCACGGCACCAAAACTCATAAAAGAATGCGCATAATTATTATTTTCATCATTAGGTTCTCTAAGGTTGTCAATTGTAGATGCTCGATGGTTTGCTTCACGAGCACATGGCCAATGGCCAATTAGATCTTTCAAACAGGTTCTTCTAATGCCATATCCATGCTCTCTTGATGGTTTTGTCGAAAGGTCTAATTACATATTAATCTTTGTAATTATTTATTATTTATATTTTAATTTTTATATTTTAAAATATTACATTAAGATATCTATATTTACGAATATTTACAAAAGTAAAACATTTGATCACGTTACTCTAAGAAAGAGAAACCGAAGAAAATTTTTCATGCTATTTTGTGTCTCTCTACGGTAATGCATATATATATATATATGACAGGGAAAAAGTCTCATCAGGTTGTTTCCAACAGCTCCTCTTCCTGACCGCATGGCCGAAGCCGAAGCGTATTAGAGTAAGGGATCAACGGTGGGTAATGGGCATCCCAGCGATGCCAGCTTCTTGAGTTTTCCATACTTTATATATCATAGCTATATGCCTCGCTTTGTATGGTGAAAACAAGTAACGTCACTCAGCATGATGGAGCTCACGTCGGGGGGGGGGGGGGGGGGGGGGTGGGGTTCCCTGAACCCTATCTGGCCCAAGCTCACCTCATGCGCCATCACCCATCCTGGCGGACAGTCGTTTGTCTTCCTCAGCAGCCACAGTCCGAACACCACCCAAGTACACATTTCCTAATGGATTAGGCACAGCGACTACCCAGCTTCATCGGACCAACGAAGTCCATGCTATGGGTGTTGTTGAGCGTACCGCCCATTCCAACGATCTGAGATTTGAAAGAATACGACTGTCCAAGAGGGAAGGGGGTAATTACCGTACCCCGAGCCGCAGCAGGAACACGTTACCCTACTTCTTCGCCATGCCCACGAGGTTCCGGTGGTTGAGGTCGTTGCCGACCTGTAGCCAGTTTCCGAAGATAGGGAAGGAGACGGGGCCTGGAGGGGCGCCATTGGAGCCGGAGCGGGAGAATACGAAGGAGAGAAAGAAGAGGAGGGGATGAAGAGAGAGAAGGAAGGGAGATTGATCAGGGCACAGATGCTTGGCTGCGTACGTGCAGGCAACTGCCGCAAGGGTGAGCATGGCCAACTTTGTGGTGGAGGCAGCCATTGCGATGGTCGTTGGCTTCCTTCTTGTTGCCAGTGCTGGTTGGATGCAAAGGAGGGAGAGTGGACGGTGATTTATATGCCAAGTAAGCGGTGGTGGTTCGCTCGCCCGCCCGCCGCACCTCCCGTTCAGCTTTCTTGTTGAAGTTTCCGCGTCCCACCACCGTGCCTGCATGGATGTATATGCACACGTTCTTGTCATCCTCTGCATCATCTATCGACACAGCTTTCTTCTTTAAGGACCGATTGCAATATTCATCAACTCTTTCCATGAAACTATATATATTTCATATTTATTGTATTACAATAAAGTGAAAATAATATATATCATTCTTCATATATTTTTATGAAAGTGACAACGAGTAATGACATTTAAAAGTTACTATTTCAGACATCATATAAAAACAGTAGTTAATTATTAGATTTAGTGTGATCCATCAAATCACTCTCCTCCGTTACACATTATCCATGACATCTAACTTGCCGAGAAAAGAAGAGGGAAAAGGTAGCAGAGGTTACTTGGTGTTGGGGGTTTTAGCATCATCACATTTCGAGATTTCGGTACCTTTTTTTTTTTTTTGCCGGATAAGACTTCCTGAGATCTGACTACTGAATTGCTCAGAATCATCCGACGATGAGTGATCTAATTCTGAAGTTGCATGAGTTTTTTTTCTTCAAATCTAACAACAGATATAATTCCATTAGAGATTCTTATCTGTTGGGCACATAGCCCATTAGTTCAGCCCATATCAGTATTAATTTTTTTTTCTTTTAACGTAAACCTTAACTTTGTTTAATCTAGACGTGTGACAGGTAAGGTTGAAAAAAAGAGGATTGTGGACGTGGTTGAGAAGAAAAAAAAAAAAAGAAGAAACTGAAATAGTAGCAATTAAGGGCAAAAACAGAAAAGAAAAAAAGAGAGAGGAAGAGGACGAGGATAACTCAGAGGCTGTTCTCAATTATTAAATCAGTTTTATAATTAATTCTTACTATGATCACTTATGGAATTTTTTGGATATTATGCACTGTAACGTAATCGCTTGGGTTTTGTACAAGAGATTATGAGATTTATACATTTATTATTTTTATAGTGAATTTTCTCTAGCTTATCCCATGATTTTTACCCTTCGTGTTATAGAGATTTTTTCACGTAAATCTTGATATTTCATGTAATTGTGATTGTTGTTTAATTCCATTATACCTCCTAGTATTTTTTCATATACAAATATTTTATCACATCATTATCGACCTTCGGGTGCATAAACAAATATGGATGATGAACTATGTACAGTGATACGGAAGTTGGTAGGAACAACCTCTGTAAATGATTTGTAAATTTTGGATCCATGGCCTGGTTTTTTTTGTAAAATTGGTAGGAACAACCATTCTTGTCTTTTAGTTATTTGCTTTGGTTTTGTACTCATCTTTTTTATTGTTCATAAATAATTAGTATTGAGACCTCTGAATCCACCGAAGGGGAAGGCATTGTTCATCTCGGTATCCTTCATGGTTTGTGTGGTTCGGATAGGCATTGTGCTGATCTCAGTGATGCTGCCATCTTGTGTAGTTGATGAATCCTATGGATGGGTTTCAATGTTTGTGTAAACAACCTTAAGCCGTGGCCTTGGGGTCGATGCGGTTGGGTCCGGGGCCGAATGATTGGGGATCTTCCTAGGACAGCCCTTGAGACTGCTGAGGTGGCCGACTACAGTGGTTCAATTGTGACGAGGTCACCATTTCCTCCGGAAGGGGGCTCCTCGCCTGGACGTTCTGCGGGAGGCCTCCGTCTTCGCACCTACACACAGGTCGGGTCAGGAGAGCTCAGCCCGACCCCTCCGACGATCAAGTCAGTGGATGATCTTGGGGGTTTTTATCTTTTTTTCCTCCCTTCCCGTTTAGAACATGAGGATCTTTATAAGGAAGCTTACTGTTTCCTAATGCACCCGCTTGCAGGGAGCAGGATCGTATTCCTGATAACGTCTGATAGCGGTGTTGGCGTGACGTGAAGGATCGAGCCTGAGCAGGATGTTAATGTGTCTCGGTCGGTGTTCCGGTCTGTTTGACCAGGTGGTGTCAGGGCAACCGGGGCGTCATCTGGGGCAGTTGACGTCAGCCCGAGTCTTAACATTATTATTACCCTCATCATATTCCCCCTCCCCCCCCGAAGGAAGCTATGCATCGGTTGTTGTAAAAAGGGAGTCCGAGGCATGACTTCAGCTTTAAGAGACCATCCCAACTGGGCGGTTGTCGGTCCGTTACCAAGGGTGTGGGAATTGTGGAGTTTAGTAACTAAGGAGGGTTGGATGTGTAGCGGTGGCCCTGGGTAGTGTGTAGCCGAGGAGCGCGACTCAGGTGGGCAGACCACGCAGAGGTAGTGGTCTCGGGCAAAATGCAGCTGAGGAGCACGACTCAGGTGGGCAGGCCACGCAGAGTAGTGGTCTCGGGCAACATGCAGCCGAGGAGCACGACTCAGGTTGGCAGGCCGCGCAGAGGTAGTGGTCTCGGGCAACATGCAGTCGAGGAGCATGACTCAGGCAAGCAGGCCACGCAGGCGTGGTCTCGGTCAACACGTAGCCGAGGAGCACGACACAGGCGGGCTGCGGCCGAGGGGTATGGCTCAGGCGGGCAGGCCGCGCAGGCGTGGTCTCGGGCAACATGCGGCCGAGGAGCACGGCTCAGGTGGGCAGGTCGCACAGGCGTGGTCTTGGTCAACACGCGACCAAGGAGCACGGCGCAGACGAGCTGCGACCGAGGGGTATGGCTCAAGCGGGCAGGCCGCGCAGGCGTGGTCTCGGGCAACATGCAGCCGAGGAGCACGGCTCAAGCGGGCAGGCCGCGTAGTCGTGGACTCGGGCAGTCTGCGGCCGAGGAGCACGTCTCAAGCGAGCAGGCCACGCAGGCGTGGTCTCGATCAACACGCGGTCGAGGAGTACGGCATAGACGGGCTGCGATTGAGGGGTATGGCTCAGGCAGGCAGGTCGCGTAGGCGTGGTCTCGGCCAACATGCGACTGAGGAGCACGACACAGGCGGGCAGGCTGCGCAAGCGTGGTCTCGGTCAACACGCGGCCGAGGAGCACGACGCAAGCGGGCTGCGGCCGAGGGGTATTGCTCAGGTGAGCAGGCCATGCAGGCGTGGACTCGGGGCAGTCTGCGGTTGAGCCGTGTAGATACAAAAGGGGTTAGGTCGAGGCTAACTGCGAGCCGGGAGGCGGTCAAGTAGATACTGAACCTTCGCTCTGAAGAGACTAAGGCAGGGCCTAGATTTCTTTTCACGAGGACTACATCGGATAGCCACCGCGGGTACTTGACCTCTTCTATGGAGTCCGCTGCCAAAAGTCATCCCTTCTCCTCACAGCCACCCAGGCCTCTGCCGCGATGTACTGGTTAGCCCGCTGGAGCATATCTGGTACCGTGGTGGGGGGTCGCTCCACGAGGGACCAGAGGAATCTGGAAGGTCGCAGGCCTATCATAAACGCATGCTTTAACAGAGAGGGATGAGCGTCCGGCAACCCTCGGATTTGTGTTGTAAAGCAATTCACAAAATGGGAGAGGGGCTCGTCCTCCCGTTGGTTAAGTCCGAGGAGCAGTGCAACAGACGGCTTTGGCTGGGCATAGGCCAAGAAGTTAAGCTCGAAGTCTTTGACGAGCTGATCAAAGGAGGCGATCATCCCGGTCTTCAGAGCGCTGTACCATGTGCGGGTTGGCCCCCTCAGAGTCGTGGGAAACACCCTACACATCAAAGAGTCAGAGGTTCCATACAACGCCATTTGGGCACGGAAAGCGGCTACGTGGTCCGCTGGGTCGGTGGCGCCGTCATATGCGTCCAAAGAGGGGAGCCAAAATTTCGGGGGGACTGTCTGATCTTGTATCTCGGGCGCGAACATACACCCTTGGTGTGCGTGCTCCCCGAGCTCTCCCTTTGACCTGCGAACCTCCTTCTCCACTTTGTCGAGCCGCTGACTGACAAAGCGTAGCTGGGCTCGTAGGGAGTCTGTTGAATCAGAAGACAATGCCTCGGGTTCCAGGCGACCGCTCGGGTTTGCCATCACTCGATCCCCGAGTGGGGCCGATCGGACCCGAGGCGAAGTGGGGAGCTCCAGAAGTGGCGTGTGGGCCCGAACGGGCGGCTCCTATTACTGCAGTGGTTGGATCGTAGGCGGGTGCGCCGGATGAGAAACGAGCGAGATAATGGTTTGCACCATACCCGTCAGAGCTTGGACTTGATGAGCGAGGTCCTGAAAGGCCTCGGATGACACAGGCGACGGGTCGGCTGGGGCTCCTTCGGGCGGCGACCAGCCCGGTTCGTTGAATAACCGCCAATGGTGCTTTGAGGTCGCGACGGGGTGCTCAGCTCGAGGTTCTTCACGTAGGGGATCCTAGTCATAGGTGCCCAGCAAGCCAATCACGTGAGTGATGGCACGTGTTACTTGATACAGAATCTTTTTGCTTATTATATTTTGGCGTATATCACTTTATAACTATTGCATATGTGCATATATATTGTGATGTCCTTGGATTTGTGCAATGGGAATCGGATTGTGATGAGATCACGATAATGAGATCGATTCACCTTTAAACACATATCCTAAATAATCCCGGTCATAGGTTACTCGAGAGGGACATCGTGATAACCGGATAGACTGGTGTACTGTATACCCGTCCATATGATGGATGCAGCTGGTCTCATAGCTGCTCGTGTAGGGACACTAGGGATACAGTACAGGTGCTCATTGGAGAATGAGTTCACTGATTGATCCGCTTACGGAATGTTGGATGGTTGATGATGCCTTATTGTCAGACAGCGATTCCGTAGTCCTAGTGGTGTATCTGGTCCTTAGACTTGAGACACCAAGGATGTCCTGTATGAGTGCTCCACTCTTTGATACCAGACTTATAGGTTTGGCTGTCCCAGATCTAGTACAGCTGGTCATTGGGAGTGGTAGTCGACCTTACGAGGGCTATTGAGTGTCGATAGAGGATCATCCACTCTCGGCGTCATGAGAGGAATATCTCATGTGTTCTTGCTCAGACAAATCCCTGGCCAGGGTCATTCGGGTTGAGAGAGAAAGAGTTCTCCGGGAGAATCCGATTAGAGCGAGACTCGAGTAGAAACCGTATGGGTCTGACAACACCATGCTCGATATACGGTCTCTGGGATATTAGATGGATGAGGGACTATAGGTACACGGTAACTGAGGACAGACAGGTCCAATGGATTGGATTCCCCTGTATCGTCTGGGGACTACGGCGTAGTGGCCTAGTACGTCCGTAGTCGATGAGTCAAGTGAATTATTATAGAGATAATAATTCACTGAGTTAGAAGGAGTTCTGACAGGTATGACTCACGGCCAGCTCGATATTGGGCCTAGAGGGTCACACACATATGGTAGGCATTGCGATGAGTAGAGGTTCAGATATGAGATATCTGATGGAGCCCTTGTCTTATTGGATGTAGATCCAATACCCATTAGGGCAGGACCCATTAGGGTTTGACAGGGGATCTCTATAAATAGGAGGGATTCACAGCCTCATAGGCTAGAGTTTTTGCTTGCCTTTCCTATTCTCCTCTCCCTCTCCACCGGAGTTTTGAGGAGCGTCGTCGCAACCCTGCTGTGTGGATCACCGCTAGAGAGGAGGACGCTTGACCTCCTTCACCCTCTTCTAAGGATCTGCAAGGAAACAGGGATATACGATCTCCCTAGGTAACACAATCTACTCTATACGCAGTTTTGTGTTTCGCGGATTTTGCGCACCAATCTTCGCACGACGACGAACATCTTTTTGGGAATCAGGGATTTTGTTTTTCTTGTTCTTCCGCTGCGCATATGATGTCGCCCCCATGATTTCCCAACAGGGGATGTTCCCCCGGAGCTCCGATCGGGTGTGACCCCTCAGCTGCGAGCTCGTCTGAGTCAATCGGGCGATCCCTTGACATTCGGGCCCTCCTTCTAGCGCCAAAATGTTAGTGTAAACAACCTTAAGCCGTGGCCTCAGGGCCGACGCGACTGGGTTCGAGGCCAAATGATTGGGGATCTTCCTGGGATGACCCTTGAGACTGTTGAGGTGGCCGACTACGGTGGTCCAATCGCGATGGGGTCACCGTTTCCTCCGGGAGGGGGCTCCTCGCCTGGACGTTCTACGGGAGGCCTCCGTCTTTGCACCTGCACACAAGTCGGGTCGGGAGAGCTCGACCCGACCCCTCCGACGATCAAGTCCGTGGATGATCTTGGGGGCTTTTATCTTTTTTTCCTCCCTTCCTGTTTAGAACACGAGGATATTTATAGAGAAGCTTACTGTTTCCTGATGTGCCCGCTTGCAGGGAGCAGGATCGTATTCCTGGTAACGTCTGACAGCGGTGTTGGCGTGACGTGAAGGATCGAGCCTGAGCAGGATGTTAATGTGCCTTAGCTGACGTTCCGGTCTGTTTGACCAGGTGATGTCAGGTCAATCGGGGCGTCATCTGGGGCAGTTGACGTCAGCCCGAGTCTTATGGATTGTGTGAACTGATCCTGAAGACATCTCGGTTGGAAAGGCCCTCAGATCGGGTGTAGTGCCTCTTATTCTGAATCATCATCGGGTGATCGATGGCAATAAGTATCCTAATTAAATTCATAGCTACGAGTATGTTCAGTGGCATAAGAAATTCATGAAAAAGAATGTTTGATTTGGTATATTAGAATGAGAAATTATTGTGGTTTTATAATATATATATATATATATATATATATATATTGTGAATCAGAAAGAAAGAAAATTTCTTGAATCTCCCTTTTATGACTTAAAGCATGCAGTAAGTATTATTTAGTATGTTATATTTCTTTTTTTTCTTACATTTCAAAGCATTATTAGTTTTTGTACACTGATAGTATGTTATTCGATTTCTCCTCTCTTGAAATCGAACAAATCCCAAAAAGTTATATAGACAAGATGTTGCCTATCTAAGATTGTATAGAGTGCAGATTGGTTTTAGTTGCAGAATGACAAGATGTTGTTGCTCGACAGGGAACGCGTGCATGCATATGAATCAACTAAACAATCCTCTTCTCTTTCAGGACATGAACTTTTTCTTGCACAACCTGTTTACTATGCATTACTAAGTCAAAGTGAATTTGTCTATGATATGTTATACCTTCTCATAACAATTTTAATATTGTCTCCTAAGAAATCATTTCTTGCTGTTTCATTCACAATGGCAGAAAATTCTACTAACAAAAGACCCTCTATTTAATGATATTTAATCGCAGCATTGGACACATGAAAGACAAAATTTTTCATTCAACTTCTCTTCTCTTATCTACGAACAGTTCCTCTTCTTCACCGCATGGCCGAAGCGTATTAGAGTAAGGGATCAACGGTGGGTAACTGTATCCCATCGATCCCAGCTTCTTGAGTTCTCCATCCTTTATATCATAGCTATATGCCTCGCTATCTACGGTGAAAACAAGTGACGTGGTCATCGCCACCTCTCTCAGCACGACGCAGCTCACGTTGCGGGGTTTCGTGAACCCTAACTGGCCCAAGCTCACCTCATGCACCCTCACCCATCCTGGCGGACCGTCGTTTGTCTTCCTCAGCAGCCACAGTCCGATCACCCAAGTACACGTTTCGTAATGCATTAGGCACAGCGACTTCCCCTCCCACATGCCTATTCCGATCGTGTCCGAGCGGGCGACGGCTGCTTCTTTCGGCAGAGGGATGATCTGCGTGCGCTCCTTCCTCACATCGAAGCCGACGACATACTGGTCGATCTCGTTCGAGAACGAATTTGACGATTCCCAGAACACCACGTCGTCGCAGATCACCGGGTGCTCCAAATGTAGTTCCAACCGACCGAAGTCGAGTTCCTTGTCCATCGTCCACACCCTCGCAGACGAGTCATAGACCTGACAGCGGTGCAACTTGCTCCTTACTGAGTGCCGTGAAAGGTAGACCAACCTGTAGCCTTTCGTCACCTCATCTCCATCGTTCAAGAATCTCACCGCGATGCCACCCCATTTACAATTCTTGCCCGGCGGGGAGGGTAGCTTGCACCGAGTACCACGGACCGGGTTGTAGACGCATAAGGCACCATCTGTCTTATGCAACAGAAAGACGAGGCCACCAGCTGACCCAACGATTTTGCCTTTGCGGAACAAGAATTCGAGGCTGCTTCTGGGCACACCGGCGTAGGAGTCAACGAGGCAGAAGGGTCCAGAAAAGGCGCTGTCGTGGGGAAAGAAGCCGGAGATGACATTGTTGTGGTACGACTGTGAAAGGAGAAAATGAGAATCTGATGAGAGCTGGCGAAAGGTCTTGCAAACAGAGAGGAGCCTAAAGAAGGTCTTTGCTGGGAGGTAGGAGAGGATCTCTGCCAGCAAGTTATCGGGAAGGGGACGATCGCTACTTCCGAGGTTGATGCTATGGGTGCTATTGAGCGTACCATCATCCATTCCAACGATCAGAGATTTGAAAGAGTCCAACTTATTGTCCATTATATAGAGAATAGAGAAGGACGATGACTCTTAGTGTCAGAAGATATCGAACTTTTATCATCTGAAACAGAGAAATGTTTCGAGGACCGATTACCATATTCATGGACTCTTTCCATGAAATTATATATATATATATATATATATATATATATATATATATATATATATATATATATATATATATGTTTCATATTTATTGTATTACAATAAAGGGAAAAACATATCATTTTCATATATTTTTATGAAAATGACAATAAGTAATTACATTTAATATTACCATTTCAGACATCATATGAAAATAGTAGTTAATTATTAGATTTAGTGTGATCCTTCTAAGCACTCCCTCGGTTAGACATTATCCATGATATTGCCAAGTTAATGATAAAATTGATTTGAATTAAGAGCCTTAGTTATCACTAAGATTAATAGATAGTGAAAAGATAATTAAATTGCTCACGATGCCTCATATCACTACTTTTTCCTTATTCAAATAAAGAAAATAATTGTCTGAAAAAAAAAAGTCATTTTTAGTTTCAAAATTTTTAGATAAACATAAGGATGCTAAAGATAGAATAGTTGTGCGAGGGATTATTTTACTATAGATTTTGAATGTTTTAGGGTATTTTTAATTTATGGAATTGCTAATTTATAAGGAATCTTGAAAAAAAGAACCTGTTGGTGGATTGATACGCCGTGGCTGATGAGTCAGCACGGCCTGGTCCACGGGGCAATGTCAGGAGTCTCTGGTCGGTTGAGCTGGCTTTCAAGATCGATCAACCACCACTTTGATTGTCGGCAGCAGGGTTTGATAAGCGCCTTCTAGCCTGCGGATGACAGCTTCCCTGCAAAAAAGACCGTCGTCGGGTGTCTTCCGACTTTGGTCCCTCCGATGATTTAGTAAGTGGCGGGCTGGATGATCTTTTTTCTCCCCCTCCCCTCCCTAGGTCGGATGCCGGCCTAGGGTTTTTATACTACTGTACGAGGGTCGGTCGTACGCGAGTGTAGCAGCCGGTCCTCGGGAGGTGAGGTGGTACCTTTGTGTGGCCGCCGCCCGGGACGCGCGGAACGGCGCCATGCGGAGCCGTTCCGAGCTTTCCGGGAGGGGATGTGCCGAGCGACGCCTTAGTACGGTCTCGAGCTGATTGCGTGGGGATGCTCCTGCTTTCCTGGCTGTAGCGCCATTTGTCGGAACGTTGTGGCGTGCCAATCGAGGCGTGCCACGGGGTCTTCGAGAGGGCGAGAGGCGTGCCTGGGTCGGAACGTTGTGGATGTGTCGATTGCTTGCGAGGGGACGTTGGATCGGCTCGTCGTGAGGTGGTTCTGCGATATTGGTGGGTCGTTGGTCCGAGGACCGAGCTGTGTGATTTGAATTAGAGATTAGCGCCGAGGGCCGAATAACTGATCTCAGGCTCAGGTTTTTGGTCGGCGAGTCGCAAGTCGGGAATTGCTTTGGAGTATTTCGATCAAATAGCTTGTGTCGACGTGGTTGATGAATCCGAGCCGGTGAGTCGCGACTCGAGCAACGGGCCATTGTCGCAAGTCGGGAATCGATCTGGAGTGACTCGAGGAACGAACCGAACCGGCGAGTCGCAAGTCGGGAATTGCTTTGGAGTATTTCGATCAAATAGCTTGTGTCGACGTGGTTGATGAATCCGAGCCGGTGAGTCGCGACTCGAGCAACGGGCCATTGTCGCAAGTCGGGAATCGATCTGGAGTGACTCGAGGAACGAACCGAACCGGCGAGTCGCAAGTCGGGATTCGATCTGGAGCGACTCGAGCAATGAATTGAAAGGGCGAGTCGCAAGTCGGGAACTGATCTGGAGTGACTCGGGCAATGAACTGGGTCGGCGAGTCACAAGTCGGGAACCGATCTGGAATGACTTGGGCAATGAACCGAAAGGGCGAGTCGCAAGTCGGGAATCGATCTGGAGCGACTCGGGCAATGAACTGAAAGGGCGAGTCGCAAGTCGGGAACCAATCTGGAGCGACTCGGGTAATGAACTGGGCCGGCGAGTCACAAGTCAGGAACCGATCAGGAACAACTCGGGTAATGAACCGAAAGGGCGAGTCGAAAGTCGGGAACCGATCTGGAGCGACTCGGGCAATGAACTGGGCTGACGAGTAACAAGTCGGGAACCGATTTGGAACGACTCGGGCAATGAACTGGGCCGGCGAGTCACAAGTCAGGAACCGATCTGGAATGACTCAGGCAATGAACCGAAAGGGCGAGTCGCAAGTTGGGAACGGATCCGGAGCGACTCGGGCGATGAACTAGGCCGACGAGTCACAAGTCGGGAACCGATCTGGAACGACTCAGGCAATGAATTGGGCCGGCGAGTCGCAAGTAGGGAACCGATCTAGAACGACTCAGGCAATGAACCGAAAGGGCGAGTCGTAAGTCGGGAACCGATCTAGAGCGACTCGAGCAACGAACTAGGCCGGCGAGTCACAAGTCGGGAACCGATCTAGAACGACTCGGGCAATGAACTGGGCCGGCGAGTCACAAGTCGGGAATCGATCCGGAACGACTCGGGCAATGAACCAAAAGGGCGAGTCGCAAGTTGGGAACTGATCTGGAGCGACTAGGGCAATGAACTGGGCCAGCGAGTCATAAGTTGGGAACCAATCTGGAACGACTCGGGCAATGAATTGGCCCGACGAGTCGCAAGTCGGGAACTGATTTGGAGCGACTCGGGCAGTAAACTGGGTCGGCGAATCGCAAGTCGGGAACCAATATGGAACTACTCGGGCAATGAACTGGACCGACGAGTCGCAAGTCGGGAACCGATCTGGAACGACTCGGGCAATGAACCGAAAGGGCGAGTTACAAGTCGGGAACCGATCTGGTGCGACTCGGACAATGAACTGGGCCGGCGAGTCACAAGTCGGGAACCAATCTGGAACGACTCGGACAATGAACTAGGCTGGCGAGTCGCAAGTCGGAAATCGATCTGGAGCGACTCGGGCAATGAACTAGGCTGGCGAGTCGCAAGTCGGGAACCGATCTAGAGTGACTCGGGCAGTAAACTGGGTCGGCGCTGGTTCTGGAGGGAGACTCGCATGCGGAGCCATTCGCCATGCGGCGCTGGTTTTGGCGGGGGATTGTGTCACGCATGGAGCCATTTTCCACGTGGCATGCCAAGCGGGGCGGCACTGGTTCTGGCGGGAGACCTCTTGCTGTGAGTTGCCTTTTGGCGGGAGATATTAGGTGACGAGGCATTTCTGGCATGATCTCCAAGACTGGCGAATCTGGGAAATCCAAGGAGTCATGATGGCTTTGAATGTCGCGACTGTCTCTATCCTTGGAAGCTCAATCGTCACCCTCATGGTGGATCGACATGCTCTTTATAAGCTCCTTCCAGAGGGGTTTTCACCATTTTTGCTCAAGTGCTGTCACCTTGCTTGGCCGCCGTAGCCTTGTTTGCTCCTCCGTTCAGCGACCCAGCTTCTCCCTCCCTACTTCGAGGTCGGGATGTCTTCGCCTTCTTCTTCTTCGACTTCTTCTTCTTCCGGGGGTGTGCCTCTAGAGGCCGTGGGAGGTTCTGACGTGCTTGCTAGTCTCAAGCTGTGGCATGATGTAGACTCGGTGGTGACCGAGGAGCTTCTGGGGGAGCTTCGGGATCGTTATTGCATCCCGGAGTGTTATGGCCTTATTGCCCCTCGGTCAGGTCAGCGGTCGTATGATTAGTTTCCCCAGGGATTTGGGCTGATGGTGGGTGCCCTTGAGGCGGGGCTGCGGTTCCCGCTTCATCTCGTTATAGAGGATTGCCTCCGTACATGGGGTATATCGCCGTCTCAGATGGCGCTGAACTCCTGGCGCTATTTGGTGGCATTCCTTGGGGAATGTCGTGCGGTCGGGATAGAACCATCTAGGGCTCTATTCCTGACCTGCTTTCGACTGTGGAGGGGGCGAGGTGGTTATTACCTGACCGCCCTCCTTCTAGCGCCAAAAATGTTGATGGATTTATGCGCCGTGGCTGATGAGTCAGCACGACCAAGTCCACGGGGCAATGTCGGGAGTCTCTGGTCGGTTGAGCTGGCTTTCGAGATCGATCGACCATCACTTTGATCATCGGCAGCGGGGTTTGATCAGCGAATTCTAGCCTGTGGATGACAGCTTCGCTGCAAAAAAGACCGTCATCGGGTGTCTTCTGACTTTGGTCCCTCCGACAATTTAGTCAGTGGCGGGCTGGATGATCTTTTTTCTCCCCCTTCTCCCTTATTTGGAGGAAGATCTCGGTACGAGATGTGTTCAGCGGGAGAGGCGGGGGCTTCGGGAGCAGTAGCTCGGGTCGGTCGGGCCTCCGCCGGGGTTGCGCTGGGACTGCTGAGGTAGCATTTCGGGATTGTTCGACCCTTGGCCTCTTTCCGTCCACACGCCTTCCTGCCACTAGTACTTCTGCGGCAACGTACTGGTTGGCGTGCTGGAGCATCTCAGGGATGGTTGTTGGGGGTTTTTCGATCAGCAACCAGAAGAACCTTGAGGGCTTCATCCCCATCAAGAACGCCTACATGATTAGAGAAGGGTGAGCGTCCGGGAATCTGCGGATTTCAGTGGCAAAACGTGCCACGAATTGGGAGAGTGTCTTGTCCTCACGCTGGGATAATGCAAGCAGGGTGGCCATGGAAGGCCTGGGTCGCATGCTGGCGAGGAAATTCTGCTCGAACTCCATGGCGAGCTGATCGAAGGATGAAACTGAGGACTGGCGTAGCCGACTGAACCACGCGCGTGTTGGTCCCCTGAAGGTGGTCGGGAATGCCTGACACATTAATGCATCGGAAGTGCCGAAGAGGGCCATCTAAGCCTGAAACGCGGCGACGTGCTCTGTAGGGTCGGAGCCGCTGTCGTATGTCTCCAATGCTAGCAGCCTGAAGTTGAGGGATACAGGCTTTTCTTGTATTTCCTGAATAAAGGGGGATCCGCCCGAGTCGCCCTTGATCGGCTAGCTCCGTGACTTCTGAAGCTCTCGCTGGAACTCGTCCAGGCGATAGTTGACCCGGGATAGTTGCATCCTGAACGAGTCATTCGCCGAGTCGGATGATATGGTGTCAGGCTCAGGGCGGGGCGGTGTGACCTGGCAGGGCACATGTGCACTCTGCTCGGGCGATCCTCTCGGGCCTGTCGTTCTGTCTCGGGCTTCTCCTGTCCCGACTTGCTCCTTGGCCGGCCTTTGCCGGGTAGGGTCGGTCGGGGTAGTTGCCAACTATACGATCTGGGGGATGAGTGGGACGAGAGTCTGCATCATCCCCGTTATTGCTTGTACTTGCTTGGTTAGGCTGAGAAACGCCTCGGGCGACACGGTCGAGGGTCCTGCAGTAATTCCGGGGGGCGACAACCGCGGGTCATTAAACAAGCGCCAGTAACGATCTGGCGTTGAAGTCGAGATTCCCCCGTCTTTGAGGATGGGGAGGTGCTGATCTCTGGGTCCGGCAGAGGGGTGACCGATCGATGGTTCTCCTTCTTAGAGGGCTCCCGTGAGATGCTCCTGCGACATGGCCCTCCTTCTAGCGCCAAAAATGTTGGTGGATTGATGCGCCGTGGCTAATGAGTCAGCACGGCCTGGTCCACGAGGCAATGTCGAAAGTCTCTGGTTGGTTGAGTTGGCTTTTGAGATCGATCGACCACCACTTTGATCGTTGGCAGGGTTTGATTAGTGCCTTCTAGCCAGCGGATGATAGCTTCCCTGCAAAAAAGATCGTCGTCGGGTGTCTTCCGACTTTGGTCCCTCCGACGATTTAGTCAGTGACGGGCTGGATGATCTTTTTTCTCCCCCTTCCCTCCCCAGGTCGGATGCCGGCCTGGGGTTTTTATACTACTGTACGAGGGTCGACCGTACGCGGGCGTAGCGATTGGTTCTCGGGAGGTGAGGTGGTACCTTTGTACGATCGCCGCTCGGGACGCGCGGAACGGCGCCATGCTAATATGAGCCTTAATTAAGAGTCTTAAAAATCAATCGACTTCAAACCATTTTTAGATAAATTAATTTGATATGGTAGATTTTGATTAGACGTTTCTTTTTTAAAATCAATAATATATGTATACATTGAAACTCTTATTTAAATTAAGTTCCCATCTGTCTCTGCACAGACACTGATGGACTGTAACAACTATTAAGAGGGAATTCCACAAGTTTGCATGGGGTGCCACTCCCTCGTTGAAAGTTTCAATGATTCGCGTTCCGCATCTCCGGGCGGAGCGGTAGGCAAAGGCTGCTCGACCCACGTGGCTTTTGCCGGGTCCGAGGGGTCTAAGCCTCCTGCTTAAGATTAGTCCACCCCTTCCTTTAGTGGATTACAAGTGGTGGGACGAATACTGCCCTCCATCCATCATGCATCGAAGCTCCCAATGCAATAATCTGAATGATTTAGATCGAGAAGAGACATGACCACTTAACATGCAACAATCGTGTTCGTCGTGTGGAAGGATCCAATGTGAGAAGCTAATTTAGAGGAGATAAGTCAGATGGTGGTGTGAGATTTTACGCATGAAAAGCTTAATCTGGAAGAGGCATGTCTTCGTTGTGCTCAAGTCAGAAAGAAAGAAACACCAAGAAGATCTACGAAGGGAGCAAAGGCTGTTTTAGTAAGTTGACGAGGCTGTACAAACGATGACGACGACGGACTTGGGGTTGGTGGAGACGAGGAGGCGGCGGAGGGCGGTGAGATCTAGGTCGTACACGTCGAACTCGAGCAGGTTGGCGATGGCGGCGACGAGGCTGGTCTTGCCCGTCCCGGGCGGACCGTAGAGGAAGTAGCCCCGCTTCCAGGCGCGGCCGACGCGGGAGTAATAGTTCCGGCGGCTGACGAACCGGAGGAGGTCGTCGCGGAGAACCGGGTCGATGGCGAGGGTGTCGAAGGTGGAGGGGTGGGAGAAGGGCGCGGGGGACCAGGGGTTACGGTGGTCGTCGCCGAAGACGACAGAGCGGTTGGTGTAGAGGCGGCGCTCCCGGGCCCGGAGGCGGATGCGCTCGGCCTCCGGGAGGACGTGGGGGATGTACTGGGAGCGGACGGCCTCGCGGTGGCGGCTGTGGAAGGAGAGCTCGAGGTAGCGGTGGTCCGAAGAGAGGGAGCTGCTGCGGATGGGGGAAGAGGAGGCAGAGGCGCGCTCCACGACGGAGCTCCACTGGAGGGGAATGCCTTGGAAGGAGTCGTGGGTGGTGTGGTAGGAGGGGAGGAGGGAGGGGGCAGTCGTGGCGCTTGGCGAGACGGACGACGCGGGCGTCGTCGAGGCAGTGGCTGCCGAGGTAAGCCTGGGCGGCGCTGTAGAGTTCATTGCTGCAGGAGCCGTCGTACTCATCGACGATGATCTTGAGGTCGGTGTCGAAGCGGGTCATGAGGCCACGGAGGAGGAAGCCGACGGAGTGGTGGAGCTCCGGGGGAAGGAAGTCCCTGTACGCCGTCCGGAGGAACACCAGCGTCGCAAACAACTGCCATATCGAGTTCCATTCCCACTCGAACGCCATCACTTGCCTCTCTCTCGATTCCTCCATCCATCAATCTATCGCCCTTCTTCTCTTATACGTCGCGATCGGGAAGACTGCATTTTGTCATCACGGTCGCGTTAGTGAGTGCTCGATGACGACGAGCCGGAAGTGGCGGACAGCTGACAGAATCGTGGAACACTGGGATTGGCCCACCTTGAGAGACAGTCTGCGGGTGCCATTTTGTCGCCATCGCAACATCGCTAGGGACTTTCGACCCAACCCATGTGCACCTGACTCGCAGCCTCCTGTACTTGAGAAACGGCCTCAGCCCGTGCCGAGACTGCAAGTGGAGCGCACGGAGGAAGAATGCCGGTCTCTCTATCTGAGACCGTGCAACGGGAAGGCAGGGCCAAGAAAAGAGCTACTTACTTGGAGGAGCGAGGCAGCAGCTTCGACGTTGCGGCATCTCTACGCTAGTCCTCGACAAAAGAGAAATGCCAGGATCCACGTCTTAACGCCGCTTTCGGCACCCTCCTCCATTTCCCCGGTGGACCAACTTTTCATCTCCTTTTTTCTGTTCTCGCTGCTCTGCTGAAAGCGTCGTCGGCAGTGGGCTGCGGACGACAACAAAGCATTAAATAACAGGTTAGTGTGGATGGAAAGAGAGAGAGAGAGAGAGAGAGAGAGAGGCACCATACTCGATCAACTTGTTCATTCAATCGGTCGTTGTCTCCAACTCCATTAGCCTTCTTTTGGTTTATTTTTCTCTTCCTTTTTTTGTGTCCGAGTCAAGAAAGGTTGTGTCCACAACAGACGAGGAGAATATGAAGGCTAAGGTAGACTCTTTTGCACGAGGCAAACTGTGTAGGGTTAAAAAGTAACTTAGATGTTCCTATCCTTCTTGGATGACATGGGACCTATAATTTTTGTTAAGGGGCGCAAACAACAAATTAATAGGTTAGGTTCTATTCTATTCAAACACATCCGCATCTGCCACTCTAGATAAGACATGGGCATGACCCTTCATGGATCAATCACGAAGAATGGTTATACGGCTTTACCTTTGAATCTACGTCAAAATGGTCAAAGTTACCATGGAAACTATCACAATCAAACTCCACTATGTATCATTAGACTCTTCAATTCTGTATCCATGTGAAATTAATCTTCCTGCCAACATTTATAATACAAACTCAATAAGAGACCTTCTTTCATGGGTCTCATTTTGCTTTCATAGGGGGCATATCAAAATTGTTCCTTAAGGCTTAAATTACCAAACTTGAGCTACTTTAATTGCAGGAGTAAATTCCAAATGGTAAAAATGGTTTGTATATATAAACGACTATTCAGGAAGAAATTTAGGCACTCTAACCAAACAATCTTATTGATTATTCTAACAAAAGTGAAAACAGCATGATACAGACTCCACTAAGCATCACAAATATACTCTTTTTGCTACTAGTTTTGGTTAAAGCAAAGGTATCTTTTTATTGACTTCCAAATCCATGAAACCATTACAGATAACAAAGCGATGACAAAGATCAAGCAGACAATTTGTACCTATTGCTGCTCGGTTGTGTTATCAAGGCTAGCCAAGAAACTGTACCACGACACAAGCGATGTTGTCAGAACTACCTCTTTGATAGGCCTCCTGTAACAGTTTCTTTGCTGCTTGTTCTGGATCTTGTAGGGGTTTGACAATAGCTACCACCTCCTCCTGAATTTGGAACCAAATGAAAAAGAAAGGGTTCAATCTTCGGAGATGATATTTCAGGTACCTTTTTTTTTTTTTTTGTTATTATCTTCTTTTAAAGTACCTCATTCGTGACAACATCCCACAATCCGTCACTTGCAAGGATGAGGAATTCGAGAGATCCATCAACCGCTTCCTCCTGCATTCAACAGTAGTCGAAGCAGTCAAAGGCATTACTGTCAGATGATGATATGTCTCGAGTCTTGAAGACAATAACATTGTAGGAATAAAGTGACAGGTCAGAGATCAAACATGAATTTCTGGATCTGCGACAACAAACTGTTTCAGGTGCCTATCACCAAATGCACGAGAAACGGCAAGAACACCACCGACACGCCATGTCCCTGCAGTTACAGTTGATCAGTATTTAAATAACGAAATGATCTAAACTGATAAAAACTGAGGGAGGAGATCAAGTACCAGCCCACATTACAAAGCCCCCAGCATCCTCAATCCTTTGCTCTCTCATCTGTTTGGTCAGGCTTGTGATCCCTTGAGACAGCTATAGCTGCAAAAGTAACAAAAAATAGCGTGAGCCGAGTTCCTAGTAAAGAACTAAACTTTTAAGAGGCTCAATCAATAATTCAATACAAGATTCTGGTGATTGTATTCTATTTCAGATACTGAATTTGTTAAAAACAGAACCTTCAAGCACATCCAGAGAAAATCATCTCCATATTATCACCATCAAAATAGAGTGATCGGTTTAATTATGAGAGCTCACATCAACCAAGTACCACAACAGGTTGATTTGCCAGGTCTCTGTTGTTCAAAGTACCAAGAACTGGCTTTTGCCCATGATGCACGAGGGACAAAAGGTTTCTTTCTCTAAATTACCAAGCAATCAGAAAAATTGCCGTTGCAATCTACTGGACGAGCTAGAAGCAAAACTTGCTATATGGGGAACAAAAGACTTTTTTCTCTAATTTATGAAGCACCCAGAAGTTCGTTTGGTCAACTACTCTTATCATGATCAGAAAATTGCTTTTGCAACATACTGTAAGAACCAAGAAACAGAACTTGCAAGTAAAATGGGTGCTCTACAAGAAATTGCCACAACTGTTTGCTTCAGAAAAGGACTTTTTTGCAACTGATGCCATTGAAAAAGCAAGAATCAGATGTTTGTATCAAGAGGTTCATAGAATACATAAACTTTTGTATTAATTGAGCACAAGTTGAGATGCCAAACTCGATTTAACAAAGAAAAAGTGGGGGAAAAAAATGAAAATTAGAACCACAAGCAGCTTTTTAATATGCTAAATAAAAAATCTTTAATAGTTACAATTTTCAAGATAACGGGATCGAGTGATGCAACAAATTCTAGATTGATTTTTGGACCCAATCAATTGAAATGAGAAGAGATTGCATGGATATCTTATAAAGAATACAGAACAACCACAACGGGTATAAGAACAAACATAAACAACAGGATTCAATGACAACAAGGATGTCAACAGCACCACAGAGTACTGTTTATTGCCATTCATAAATCAAACAGAAATTTGAATCTAGTTAGAAGGCAATAATCACAAACTAAAGATGACCACATATAGTATAATTGAACCATAAGATGAACAAATGGGCAAGCAAACATCCAAACAAAAGCAAATGGTAGATCACGGATAATGATTATGGAAATATATAAAATGTTAAATACCAAGCTCTACATACATGAGGGATGATTTTTTATACAAATGTGTAAATTTGGCAAGAAAAAATAATGGAGACACAATAATATCTACCTAAAATTCCGTATAAAAAATATATTCTTTAACACTGAACAAAACAAATAATGGAGAAATATGCTTATAACTAGCTTCAAGATTAAGGAAACATCACTTCCATTGTCATCCTGTTTTGTCATTGGCGTGAATAATTAAACTCCTAATCGTTGAAGTCTACGATTAGATGGTTTTGACAAGGGTGAATTCCAGAATGCAAGAAATATAACCAAAAAAATGTGGACTGGAGAATAAAAGACCCTAGAATAATAAATCACACCAATAAAAATCCCATTTGTAGATTTCAAGACATGTCATACATCTAAAGTGGCACCAAAACCTACCATGTATGGCGCTAAATGGAAAGTTTCATCAATTAAGGAACAACACTCAAGCGATGAACAAAAAATAGTTCTTGGATCATACATTAAAGACAAGATAACATGACTAAACTATTAATATACAATTTCACCAAAAGTATCTAGCTATCCAACCACTGTAGCATCGAAAAGTCATAAAGACATTAAGTGCAATGGCTTATAGAAGTAGCATAAAAAAGTGATCATTATTCTTTAACTAATTCTGTGTGTAAAAATTGGATAACTTAATATTAAGTTTCCAATCCTGTTTAACTTGCTAGTAAACTATTAATCTTCAAATCTCAGTTCAAAAAGAGTACATGCAATACGAGAGCGTAATGAACTTTAGCACCTCATCCATCATCGACAATTTGAATCCTCATTTATCATCATAAGTGTGCAGTTTCAGCCATTTCTGAATATTTTTTCGCAGGTTCAATTCTCCAAATTGAGGCTTAAATTCTGTGAATCCAAACAGGAATATGTTCTCTTTCTCCTTCCTGTCTATACTTTTTTATATTACTAGATTTTTGAAGAATCTGAAACTATATGATTATTTGTTTCAATGTGTACAGTACACCGGAGACACACAGAGCTACTATAGCATTTGGCAGGATCAAGAGAAGGCCAAAAAACTTTGTTGGTCTAGAACCTACATATATCCTAAGAACCTAGATGTCACTGGTGTCACATTCTAAACATTGCTCTTAAATAGGTTGGGTTGTCAAAATACAGTTGGTAAAAAAAAAATGCAGTACACTCCGTCTAAATTGAGCCGGTTTAGTTCTAGATTAAGTACAGAAATCCGTTACACGTAATTGATGATAAGAGAACTGATTTCAGGATGTGGGGCCTACCATCTCCTCCTCTACATATGACAGCTCTAGAGTCCCCAACATTTGCAACGAGCAAACGATCACCAACAAGGACAGCTGTTGATGCAGTTGAACCCGCCTCTCGGTTCTGGCTACAACTGCCACAACTGTTTGCCTCAGAAAAGGACTTGTTTGCAACTGATGCCATTGAAAAAGCAAGAATCAGATGTTTGTATCAAGAGGTTCATAGAATACATAAACATAGCAAAACTTTTGTTTTAATTGAGCACAAGTTGAGATGTCAAACTGGATTTAACAAAGAAAAAGTGGGAAAAAAAACAACGAAAATTAGAACCACAAGCAGCTTTTTAATATGCTAAATAAAAAATCTTTAATAGTTATAATTTTCAAGATAACTGGATCGAGTGATGCAACAAATTCTAGATTGATTTTTCGACCCAATCAATTGAAATGAGAAGAGATTACGTGGATATCTTATAAAGAATACAGAACAACCTCAATGGGCATAAGAACAAACATAAACAACAGAATTCAATGACAACAAGGATGTCAACAGCACCACACAGTACTGTTTATTGCCATTCATAAATCAAACAGAAATTTGAATCTAGTTAGAAGGCAATAATCGCAAACTAAAGATGACCACATATAGTATAATTGAACCATGAGATGAACAAATGGGCAAGCAAACATCCAAACAAAAGCAAATGGTAGATCACAGATAATGCCTATGGAAATATGTAAAATGTTAAATACCAAGCTCTACATACATGGGGGATGATTTTTGATAAAAATGTGTAAATTTGGCAAGAAAAAATAATGGAGACACAATAATATCTACCTAAAGTTCCATATAAAATATATATTCTTTAACACTGAACAAAACAAATAATGGAGAAATATGCTTATGACTAGCTTCGAGATTAAGGAAACATCAACTTCCATTGTCAGCCTGTTTTGTCATTGGCGTGAATAGTAAAACTCCTAATCGTTGAAGTCTACGATTAGATGGTTTTGACAAGGGTGAATTCCATAATGCAAGAAATATAACCAACAAAATGTGGACTGCAGGATAAAAGACCCTAGAATAATAAATCACACGAATAAAAATCCCATTTGTAGATTTCAAGACATGTCATACATCTAATGTGGCACCAAAACCTACCATGTATGGCGCTAAATGGAAAGTTCCATCAATTAAGGAACAACACTCGAGCAATGAACAAAAAATAGTTCTTAGATCATACATTAAAGGCAAGATAACATGACTAAACTATTTGTATACAATTTCACCAAGAGTATCTAGCTATCAAACCACTGTAGCATCGATAAGCTGTAAAGACATTAAGTGCAATGGCTTATACAAGTAGCATAAAAAAGTGATTATTATTCTTTAAATAATTCTGTGTAAAAATTGGATAACTTAATATTAAGTTTCCAATCCTGTTTAACTTTCTAGTAAACTATTAATCTCCAAAATGTCAGTTCAAAACGAGTATATGCAATACGAGAGCGTGATGAACTTTAGTACCTCATCCATCATCAACAATTTAAATCCTCATTTATCATCATAAGTGTGCAGTTTCAGCCATTTCTGAAGATTTTTTTACAGGTTCAATTCTCCAAATCGAGGCTTAAATTCTGCGAATCCAAACAGGAATATGTTCTCTTTCTCCTTCCAGTATATACTTTTTTATATTACCAGATTTTTGAAGAATCTGAAAATATATGATTATTTGTTTCAGTGTGTACAGTACACCGGAGACACAGAGCTACCATAGCATTTGGCAGGATCAAGAGAAGGCCACAAAACTTTGTTGGTCTAGAACCTACATATATCCTAAGAACCTAGATGTCACCGGAGTCACATTCTAAATATTGCTCTTAAATAGGTTGGGTTGTCAAAATACAGTTAGTAAGCAAAAAATGCAGTAAACTCCATCTAAATTAAGCCGGTTTAGTTCTAGATGAAGTACAGAAATCCATTACACATAATTGATGATAAGAGAACTGATTTCAGGATGTGGGGCTTACCATCTCCTCCTCTACATATGACAGCTCTAGAGTCCCCAACATTTGCAACGAGCAAACGATCACCAACAAGGACAGCTGTTGATGCAGTTGAACCCGCCTCTCGGTTCTGGCTGTTCTCAGATTTCAAATATTCTGCGTCCGTGTGGTTGTATGCATCAGCTGAAGGTAACAGCACAGATGAATTTCATAAGCCAAATATTATATTTCTTTAAAAGCTCTTTCATCGCACTAAATGCAAATCAGCACCACCTATAGCTGATTTTGTCTCGGTAATGAACTTTGGATGCCTGAGTAAGTTGCCGAAGAGGTTTTGTTTAACATACTCCGCTACTTGGGCACCGCCATGACCTACACAACCACTCATCAAAGCATCAAAGTCTAACGTTAGGATATTGAATGTATAAGCAACTCTCCACGAGAGAAATTTACCCTAGAAAAGGATTGAAAGAAGCAAGTTAATGAATGGGTTTTCTATGAAAATTTTACCAAAAAATTTCAAATACAAAAGAAAAAAAGATAAGACATTCTAAACATAAACAAAGACAACAAAATACTGCAGAAATTTTACCATCAAAGACCCCAAACAAGCCAACAATTTCTCCATCAACGCTGTCAATTAGCGTCTCATAGAAGTCTTCCATTGAAGATCTTTTCCGTGGACAGCTTGCATACTCATAACCAAACTTCCCATCTTGACTGTCTTGAAAGAAATGAGCATGAGTTTTAATGTTAGATTGACACGCAAGAGTAGGATGTTTCTTTACAGTCTGCTTTAGGCAACATATTCAACTGCAGATTCAAGCACCACATTTAACAGATAGGAAGCAGTTCTATGAGTTTATTCAGCGTAAAAGAACCATGTTTCCCATGTAAGTTCACACATCCATATCTGAGGAACCATCTCATAACTTGTTTGTCAATTATTAAGGATCTAACTAATATTGAATTATTAAGGAATAAATGACTGTTTATACATAATAAATAAATAAATCTCTTCCGATAACTAGTTAGTTTGCCTTCGAATTAGAACTCAAAATATATGAAGCGAATGCTAGCATAAGATCAGCTCGAAAATCGCACGAGATACGAAACATAAACAAATCTAGAAAAGAATATCGTAAGCCTTAATACGACTTCACAAGGAGAGACCTGAGTCCTCCCCCGCTGACCGGAGCACCGTCTGCTTGAAGCCCGCTGATGGAGTTCAAATACCCCATCTTCCCTCCGAAATCTTCGCCCCCCAAACAAAGATCAAAGTGAGGGAAGATCCCACCGAAACAAGAAGGCCGATCCAATCAGCCTGGAAAGAAACCCATGCCCGATTTCCCACAAACGTTTACCACGTCGATCGACGGAAGCAATCTCGAAATCCAAAACGAAAAGAGGGCAGATGAAGAGATCCTTCACCGAGAGACAGAGAGAGAGAGAGAGAGGAGACGCCGAGCTCTGGTTTCGATCGCTGGCAACGGGGAAGAAACGTCGAAGGAGGAAACAGCGGATTAATGGTGGGGGGAGGCGGTGGGTTTTCTAGAGGTTAAAATGTATGAATGCGCATATACTTAGGTCTCCATTTGGTACCCTAAATAAATAAATACACATGTGTCAAGAAAAATAACTTTAATTGAGTGTTAAAGTATAATTAATTAAGTTTAATTGACTAAATCGAAGATCAAATTAACAATATATGAGCATACATAACAATGCTATAATAAAAGGTTGTAATAAATCATACATACATTTGTGTGTGAGAGTTCACTTACTATCTTTTCTTTGCGTGCTTGCATTGCTTATGTGGTTGCCATCACGTAACCGCATGCCATCGTGACACTTGTCGCTTGTTTGGGTGTTCTTTTCGATGCATGATTATTCCATTTCTTATGAGATATATATATATATATATATATATATATATATATATATATATATATGATTTTACAAAATATTCATATAATCGATCCTAAATAATTAAGACTTCAAAAAATTTTAAAAAATATATTTTTAAAATATTTAAAAATTATTATTTTAAAATAATAATAATAATTTTTTACCGACATCTAATAACTTAATTTTTTAGTTTCTCATTTAAATTTATTTTTTAAATATGATTATAACATTTTTTTGGTTTAACCAAATCGATTATAATGTTTTTGCTTCGGGATTTTGAAGATTATATATAACAATTGAACTTTGGATTCATCTAGGCTGGTTAAAATATTTATAATTATTATGGATAAAAACTTGAAAATTTTGATGAACAAATGCCAAACGGGTTGAAATTTCTGTAATTGAAGACTTTATTATACCAAAAGGATTAGCAGTATATATATATATATATATATATATATATATATATATATATATATATATATATATGGATTAACAAATGCCAAACGTGTCGAAATTTTTGCAATTGAAGACTTTATTATACCAAAAGAGAAAGGATTGACTATATATATATATATATATATATATATATATATATATATATAATCATTTCATGATAATAATATTTAATTATTAAATTTAGTATGATCTTTCTAAGCATTCCTCTTTGTTAGACATTATCCATGATATCTAACATGCCAAGTAAATGATAAAATTGACTTTAATTAAGAGCCTTAGTTATCGCTAAGATCGATAGATAGTGAAAAGATCATTAAATTGCTCACGTTGCCTCGCATCACTACTTTTTCCTTATTCAAATAAAAATAATAATCATCTGAAAAAAAAAAAGTTATTTTTAGTTTCAAAATTTTCAGATAAACATAAGGATGCTAAAGATAGAATAGTTGTGCGAGGGAATATTTTACTACTGATTTTGAATGTTTAGGATATTTTTAATTTATGAAATTACTAATTTATAAGGAATCTTGAAAAAAAAGAACCTTTGTCACTCGAGCAAATTAAATTAAAGACTTCCAAGTTAAGAATGCTAATATGAGCCTTAATTAAGAGTCTTAAAGATCAATCCACTTCAAACCATTGTTAGATAAATTAATTTGAGATGGTAGGTTATGATTAGGACAAAATGGACAAATGCAAAATCCAATGTATTTGGAAAGATAGTGAGATTTGTCACAAAGATGTTCAAATTAGGGTAGAAGTGGTGTCTTTTACTCCAATTTTTGGAATGAATCGATTGCTGCCTACTCTACATATAATTTCTAATCTTAACTTTTCATACCTTTTGAATATAAGTAAATTTAAGATTTTCTAAGATCTATGAATTTTGGTAAAAAGACTCAATCTAGATGACTACACAATTGAATTATTTATTGGATGTTGGAATATCATAATGGTCCAACTGATTTTAATTTCATCATTTTCATCATAGGTGTATGCTTATTGATGATCGACTAAAGTTTTTTTTAACCAATATTATTATATATTTTAAATTATAAAATTCTTCCTAAAATCTTAATTGAACTTTTATTCCCCAAATTATCTCTCATGGGCAAATAATTTTTATAATTAGCCAATATTTAAGATAATATTCTATCGACATAGGAGATTCTTGTTTGGAGGTGGTAAAAGTTCTTTAGTGATAATTAAAAAAACATATTAATTATCCCTCAATGTCTCAAACTTATTTATTATCCCTCCATATGCTTGCATCATTCATTCTAATTTAGTCGGGGCATATGAACTTTTTCTTGCACAACCTGTTTACTATGCATTATTAAGTGAATTTGTCTATGATATGTTATACCTTCTCATAACAATTTTAATATTGTCTCCCAAGAAATCATTTCTTGCTGTTTCATTCACAATGGCACAAAATTCTACTAACAAAAAACCCTCTATTTCATGATATTTAATCGCAGCATTGGACACAAGGAAGACAACATTTTTCATTCAACTTCTCTTCTCTTATCTACGAGAATGTATACATAATAGGAAATACAAACAAACAAAAAAAGTCTCTTCAGGTTGTTTCGAAAAGTTCCTCTTCTTCACCGCATGGCCGAAGCGTATTAGAGTAAGGGATCAACGATGTAAACCACAATCCCAGCGGTCCCAGTTTCTTGATTTCTCCATCCTTTATACTGTAGGTGTATGCATCTTCAAGTGTAGCGAAAACAAGTAGTGTAGTCGTCGCCACCTCACACAGCATCGTGAACCCCATCCGGTCCAAGCTTGCCTCATGCGTCGTCACCCAGCGTATCGCACCGTTGCCACTCTTCTCCAGCAGCTCTAGAGCGAACACCCGAGAAGACTTACGGTAATGAATCAGGCAAACCGACTTTCCCTCCCACTTTCCGATCCCAATGGTGTCGGAGCGATCGATGTTCATTCTTTCCGGCGGACGGATGATCTGCGTGCACTTGGTCCTCAGGTCGAAAGCGACGACGTACCGATTAATCATCATGAGCGGTCCCGGAGTCGACACCCAGAATATGGTCTCGTCGTAGACCACCGGGTGATCCAAGTCTATTGCGGCCCCTCCAAAGTCGAGACGCTTGTCCATCGTCCACATCTTTGCCACCGAGTCGTAGACCTGGCAGCGGCGAAACGATTTCCACTCCGAGGTTGGTGAGAGGTAGACCAGCTTGTAGTCTTTCATCACCTTCTCTCCGTCGTTCATGAAGGTCACTGCCGCGATGCCACCCTCCAGACACATGTCCGATGGTGCGGGTAGATGACACCGAGTCCTACGTGCCGGGTTGTAGACAAATAAACTATGGGTGGTAGCACGGCGGTTGTCGTGCCTGACGAAGACAAGGCCATCAGCTGACCCAAGGATGAAGCCATTGTTCTTGCTCAGGAATTCGCCAAAGGTTCTGGGCACGCCGGCGCAGGGGTCAACGTGGAGAAAGGAGTCGAAGGAACTATAGCTCTTGATGAAGAATCCGGAGACGGCTTTGCAGAGATCTGATTGTGAATGGAGGAAATCAGACTTTTCCGAGAGCTCGTGGAAGGACTTACAGACAGGTTGGAGTCTGAAGAATGTCTTCGCGGGGAGGTAGGACAGGATCTCTTCGTGCAAGTCGTCGGGAAGCCGACAGCTTCCGGTTACGGGCTTCTTCTCGCCCACGATGCCGATCTCGAGCGGAGGGTTCATCGCTGCAGCAAGAAATCGAGATTCGAAAACTGTATAAGAAATCTCACTGTGTATATATAAACACACTTTAAACGTATATATATATATATATATATATATATATATATATATATATATATATATATATATATATATATATATATATATATATATATATATATATCTATCTATCTATCTATCTATCTATCTATCTATCTATCTATCTCTCTCTCTATCCCTCTCTCTCCATATATCTATATATATATATATATATATATATATATATATATATATATATATATATATATATATATATATATATGTATATATATATATATATGTATATATATATATATGTATATGTATATATATGTATATATATATATATGTATATGTATATATATGTATATATATATATGTATATATATGTATATATATATATATATGTATATATATCTATATATATATGTATATATATATATATATGTATATGTATATATATGTATATATATATATATATGTATATATATATATGTATATATATACATTTAAATGTATATATATGTATATATATCTATATCTCTATGTATATATATGTATATATCTATCTATCTATCTATCTATCTATCTTAACATTGGTCTTTTTTTTTTACATGAGTTGAGTGCAACGCGAAGACACACACGTTGAAAGATGCATGCCTCGTTAGCAGCTCGTGTAGACATTTTTCTCTTTATTTTGGTACTTCAACATCACCAAGAAATCATATTTTGGTCATATTGTCTATCTCTGCAAGTTATATGTGCTCATTATTGTTTCTGAGTTTCGTAAGCAATTTATTTTTTGTGATGCATACATACATACTTTTTACCATTTATAAACAGGGATGTTTTTTGTTGGGGCCATACTCGATTGAAAATCCAATTGGGGTCTGAATCTGATAAGCTTATGGATCCAAAATGAGGAGGACCCGTACCTAAGATTCAGATCGGACATTCTAATTTATGTATCATCGGGTGGGTGAGATATAGGATCGATACTTGATCCTGTACTGTTAATGGATCCAAAATTTTAGGTTGGACTTCATATCTTGTATGGAGCCACGAGGGTTATGGGCATTCCTATCCCCATAAGACATGCAAACCACAGCAGCTTTCCTTTTCTGCTTCATTCTTACGTGTGTTCGAAACAAGCATTCCTCCGTTGGAAGGCTAAACATTTCTTTTCTCCCATTGGCATCCTCCCAGCCGGCGGTGTAATGGGATGTGTGAAGAGCGGCAGCCAGAAGTCATTAGTTGCCGGAGGGGTATCGGCTGCGTTATTGTGTCACGTGTACACCCAGCTTCCAGAACGACCTTTATACACATCATCCCTGGGGTTAGGGGTTCTACCATGGCTATTCTGCTCAACACCGGCTATATCTATCTTTTTCCCCCTTCTCCTTATGCTTAACCTGCCTGTTTTACTTATCAGGTACGTCTGTGACTCTTCTAGCTGTAATGGGGTCTCGTAACAACAAGTCTGGAAAGGTATTCCCTGCAGGTGTCGTTTCTCTTGTGTCCTTGATAATGGCCGGTGGCTATCTTCATGGAATTCTGCGTAGCAGTAAAACATTGTAAGTTTTGAATAGTCTTCTTCGTGTTCTTCATGGACATGCAGTAACTTCATCTTCATGGAATTCTGCGTAGCAGTGAAACATTGTAAGTTTGAATAGGCTTCTTCATGGACTTGCAGTAACCTTTTCTTTTATGCAGCTTGACTGTGTTCTTCTCTACCCAGTCACAGTTTCTACTGTGCAAGAACTTGCATAATTTGGATGCAGTTTTGCTAGGAAATAGAACATTACATCAACAATGTTCACGGCACCAAAACTCATAAAAGAATGCGCATAATTATTATTTTCATCATTAGGTTCTCTAAGGTTGTCAATTGTAGATGCTCGATGGTTTGCTTCACGAGCACATGGCCAATGGCCAATTAGATCTTTCAAACAGGTTCTTCTAATGCCATATCCATGCTCTCTTGATGGTTTTGTCGAAAGGTCTAATTACATATTAATCTTTGTAATTATTTATTATTTATATTTTAATTTTTATATTTTAAAATATTACATTAAGATATCTATATTTACGAATATTTACAAAAGTAAAACATTTGATCACGTTACTCTAAGAAAGAGAAACCGAAGAAAATTTTTCATGCTATTTTGTGTCTCTCTACGGTAATGCATATATATATATATATGACAGGGAAAAAGTCTCATCAGGTTGTTTCCAACAGCTCCTCTTCCTGACCGCATGGCCGAAGCCGAAGCGTATTAGAGTAAGGGATCAACGGTGGGTAATGGGCATCCCAGCGATGCCAGCTTCTTGAGTTTTCCATACTTTATATATCATAGCTATATGCCTCGCTTTGTATGGTGAAAACAAGTAACGTCACTCAGCATGATGGAGCTCACGTCGGGGGGGGGGGGGGGGGGGGGGTGGGGTTCCCTGAACCCTATCTGGCCCAAGCTCACCTCATGCGCCATCACCCATCCTGGCGGACAGTCGTTTGTCTTCCTCAGCAGCCACAGTCCGAACACCACCCAAGTACACATTTCCTAATGGATTAGGCACAGCGACTACCCAGCTTCATCGGACCAACGAAGTCCATGCTATGGGTGTTGTTGAGCGTACCGCCCATTCCAACGATCTGAGATTTGAAAGAATACGACTGTCCAAGAGGGAAGGGGGTAATTACCGTACCCCGAGCCGCAGCAGGAACACGTTACCCTACTTCTTCGCCATGCCCACGAGGTTCCGGTGGTTGAGGTCGTTGCCGACCTGTAGCCAGTTTCCGAAGATAGGGAAGGAGACGGGGCCTGGAGGGGCGCCATTGGAGCCGGAGCGGGAGAATACGAAGGAGAGAAAGAAGAGGAGGGGATGAAGAGAGAGAAGGAAGGGAGATTGATCAGGGCACAGATGCTTGGCTGCGTACGTGCAGGCAACTGCCGCAAGGGTGAGCATGGCCAACTTTGTGGTGGAGGCAGCCATTGCGATGGTCGTTGGCTTCCTTCTTGTTGCCAGTGCTGGTTGGATGCAAAGGAGGGAGAGTGGACGGTGATTTATATGCCAAGTAAGCGGTGGTGGTTCGCTCGCCCGCCCGCCGCACCTCCCGTTCAGCTTTCTTGTTGAAGTTTCCGCGTCCCACCACCGTGCCTGCATGGATGTATATGCACACGTTCTTGTCATCCTCTGCATCATCTATCGACACAGCTTTCTTCTTTAAGGACCGATTGCAATATTCATCAACTCTTTCCATGAAACTATATATATTTCATATTTATTGTATTACAATAAAGTGAAAATAATATATATCATTCTTCATATATTTTTATGAAAGTGACAACGAGTAATGACATTTAAAAGTTACTATTTCAGACATCATATAAAAACAGTAGTTAATTATTAGATTTAGTGTGATCCATCAAATCACTCTCCTCCGTTACACATTATCCATGACATCTAACTTGCCGAGAAAAGAAGAGGGAAAAGGTAGCAGAGGTTACTTGGTGTTGGGGGTTTTAGCATCATCACATTTCGAGATTTCGGTACCTTTTTTTTTTTTTTGCCGGATAAGACTTCCTGAGATCTGACTACTGAATTGCTCAGAATCATCCGACGATGAGTGATCTAATTCTGAAGTTGCATGAGTTTTTTTTCTTCAAATCTAACAACAGATATAATTCCATTAGAGATTCTTATCTGTTGGGCACATAGCCCATTAGTTCAGCCCATATCAGTATTAATTTTTTTTTCTTTTAACGTAAACCTTAACTTTGTTTAATCTAGACGTGTGACAGGTAAGGTTGAAAAAAAGAGGATTGTGGACGTGGTTGAGAAGAAAAAAAAAAAAAGAAGAAACTGAAATAGTAGCAATTAAGGGCAAAAACAGAAAAGAAAAAAAGAGAGAGGAAGAGGACGAGGATAACTCAGAGGCTGTTCTCAATTATTAAATCAGTTTTATAATTAATTCTTACTATGATCACTTATGGAATTTTTTGGATATTATGCACTGTAACGTAATCGCTTGGGTTTTGTACAAGAGATTATGAGATTTATACATTTATTATTTTTATAGTGAATTTTCTCTAGCTTATCCCATGATTTTTACCCTTCGTGTTATAGAGATTTTTTCACGTAAATCTTGATATTTCATGTAATTGTGATTGTTGTTTAATTCCATTATACCTCCTAGTATTTTTTCATATACAAATATTTTATCACATCATTATCGACCTTCGGGTGCATAAACAAATATGGATGATGAACTATGTACAGTGATACGGAAGTTGGTAGGAACAACCTCTGTAAATGATTTGTAAATTTTGGATCCATGGCCTGGTTTTTTTTGTAAAATTGGTAGGAACAACCATTCTTGTCTTTTAGTTATTTGCTTTGGTTTTGTACTCATCTTTTTTATTGTTCATAAATAATTAGTATTGAGACCTCTGAATCCACCGAAGGGGAAGGCATTGTTCATCTCGGTATCCTTCATGGTTTGTGTGGTTCGGATAGGCATTGTGCTGATCTCAGTGATGCTGCCATCTTGTGTAGTTGATGAATCCTATGGATGGGTTTCAATGTTTGTGTAAACAACCTTAAGCCGTGGCCTTGGGGTCGATGCGGTTGGGTCCGGGGCCGAATGATTGGGGATCTTCCTAGGACAGCCCTTGAGACTGCTGAGGTGGCCGACTACAGTGGTTCAATTGTGACGAGGTCACCATTTCCTCCGGAAGGGGGCTCCTCGCCTGGACGTTCTGCGGGAGGCCTCCGTCTTCGCACCTACACACAGGTCGGGTCAGGAGAGCTCAGCCCGACCCCTCCGACGATCAAGTCAGTGGATGATCTTGGGGGTTTTTATCTTTTTTTCCTCCCTTCCCGTTTAGAACATGAGGATCTTTATAAGGAAGCTTACTGTTTCCTAATGCACCCGCTTGCAGGGAGCAGGATCGTATTCCTGATAACGTCTGATAGCGGTGTTGGCGTGACGTGAAGGATCGAGCCTGAGCAGGATGTTAATGTGTCTCGGTCGGTGTTCCGGTCTGTTTGACCAGGTGGTGTCAGGGCAACCGGGGCGTCATCTGGGGCAGTTGACGTCAGCCCGAGTCTTAACATTATTATTACCCTCATCATATTCCCCCTCCCCCCCCGAAGGAAGCTATGCATCGGTTGTTGTAAAAAGGGAGTCCGAGGCATGACTTCAGCTTTAAGAGACCATCCCAACTGGGCGGTTGTCGGTCCGTTACCAAGGGTGTGGGAATTGTGGAGTTTAGTAACTAAGGAGGGTTGGATGTGTAGCGGTGGCCCTGGGTAGTGTGTAGCCGAGGAGCGCGACTCAGGTGGGCAGACCACGCAGAGGTAGTGGTCTCGGGCAAAATGCAGCTGAGGAGCACGACTCAGGTGGGCAGGCCACGCAGAGTAGTGGTCTCGGGCAACATGCAGCCGAGGAGCACGACTCAGGTTGGCAGGCCGCGCAGAGGTAGTGGTCTCGGGCAACATGCAGTCGAGGAGCATGACTCAGGCAAGCAGGCCACGCAGGCGTGGTCTCGGTCAACACGTAGCCGAGGAGCACGACACAGGCGGGCTGCGGCCGAGGGGTATGGCTCAGGCGGGCAGGCCGCGCAGGCGTGGTCTCGGGCAACATGCGGCCGAGGAGCACGGCTCAGGTGGGCAGGTCGCACAGGCGTGGTCTTGGTCAACACGCGACCAAGGAGCACGGCGCAGACGAGCTGCGACCGAGGGGTATGGCTCAAGCGGGCAGGCCGCGCAGGCGTGGTCTCGGGCAACATGCAGCCGAGGAGCACGGCTCAAGCGGGCAGGCCGCGTAGTCGTGGACTCGGGCAGTCTGCGGCCGAGGAGCACGTCTCAAGCGAGCAGGCCACGCAGGCGTGGTCTCGATCAACACGCGGTCGAGGAGTACGGCATAGACGGGCTGCGATTGAGGGGTATGGCTCAGGCAGGCAGGTCGCGTAGGCGTGGTCTCGGCCAACATGCGACTGAGGAGCACGACACAGGCGGGCAGGCTGCGCAAGCGTGGTCTCGGTCAACACGCGGCCGAGGAGCACGACGCAAGCGGGCTGCGGCCGAGGGGTATTGCTCAGGTGAGCAGGCCATGCAGGCGTGGACTCGGGGCAGTCTGCGGTTGAGCCGTGTAGATACAAAAGGGGTTAGGTCGAGGCTAACTGCGAGCCGGGAGGCGGTCAAGTAGATACTGAACCTTCGCTCTGAAGAGACTAAGGCAGGGCCTAGATTTCTTTTCACGAGGACTACATCGGATAGCCACCGCGGGTACTTGACCTCTTCTATGGAGTCCGCTGCCAAAAGTCATCCCTTCTCCTCACAGCCACCCAGGCCTCTGCCGCGATGTACTGGTTAGCCCGCTGGAGCATATCTGGTACCGTGGTGGGGGGTCGCTCCACGAGGGACCAGAGGAATCTGGAAGGTCGCAGGCCTATCATAAACGCATGCTTTAACAGAGAGGGATGAGCGTCCGGCAACCCTCGGATTTGTGTTGTAAAGCAATTCACAAAATGGGAGAGGGGCTCGTCCTCCCGTTGGTTAAGTCCGAGGAGCAGTGCAACAGACGGCTTTGGCTGGGCATAGGCCAAGAAGTTAAGCTCGAAGTCTTTGACGAGCTGATCAAAGGAGGCGATCATCCCGGTCTTCAGAGCGCTGTACCATGTGCGGGTTGGCCCCCTCAGAGTCGTGGGAAACACCCTACACATCAAAGAGTCAGAGGTTCCATACAACGCCATTTGGGCACGGAAAGCGGCTACGTGGTCCGCTGGGTCGGTGGCGCCGTCATATGCGTCCAAAGAGGGGAGCCAAAATTTCGGGGGGACTGTCTGATCTTGTATCTCGGGCGCGAACATACACCCTTGGTGTGCGTGCTCCCCGAGCTCTCCCTTTGACCTGCGAACCTCCTTCTCCACTTTGTCGAGCCGCTGACTGACAAAGCGTAGCTGGGCTCGTAGGGAGTCTGTTGAATCAGAAGACAATGCCTCGGGTTCCAGGCGACCGCTCGGGTTTGCCATCACTCGATCCCCGAGTGGGGCCGATCGGACCCGAGGCGAAGTGGGGAGCTCCAGAAGTGGCGTGTGGGCCCGAACGGGCGGCTCCTATTACTGCAGTGGTTGGATCGTAGGCGGGTGCGCCGGATGAGAAACGAGCGAGATAATGGTTTGCACCATACCCGTCAGAGCTTGGACTTGATGAGCGAGGTCCTGAAAGGCCTCGGATGACACAGGCGACGGGTCGGCTGGGGCTCCTTCGGGCGGCGACCAGCCCGGTTCGTTGAATAACCGCCAATGGTGCTTTGAGGTCGCGACGGGGTGCTCAGCTCGAGGTTCTTCACGTAGGGGATCCTAGTCATAGGTGCCCAGCAAGCCAATCACGTGAGTGATGGCACGTGTTACTTGATACAGAATCTTTTTGCTTATTATATTTTGGCGTATATCACTTTATAACTATTGCATATGTGCATATATATTGTGATGTCCTTGGATTTGTGCAATGGGAATCGGATTGTGATGAGATCACGATAATGAGATCGATTCACCTTTAAACACATATCCTAAATAATCCCGGTCATAGGTTACTCGAGAGGGACATCGTGATAACCGGATAGACTGGTGTACTGTATACCCGTCCATATGATGGATGCAGCTGGTCTCATAGCTGCTCGTGTAGGGACACTAGGGATACAGTACAGGTGCTCATTGGAGAATGAGTTCACTGATTGATCCGCTTACGGAATGTTGGATGGTTGATGATGCCTTATTGTCAGACAGCGATTCCGTAGTCCTAGTGGTGTATCTGGTCCTTAGACTTGAGACACCAAGGATGTCCTGTATGAGTGCTCCACTCTTTGATACCAGACTTATAGGTTTGGCTGTCCCAGATCTAGTACAGCTGGTCATTGGGAGTGGTAGTCGACCTTACGAGGGCTATTGAGTGTCGATAGAGGATCATCCACTCTCGGCGTCATGAGAGGAATATCTCATGTGTTCTTGCTCAGACAAATCCCTGGCCAGGGTCATTCGGGTTGAGAGAGAAAGAGTTCTCCGGGAGAATCCGATTAGAGCGAGACTCGAGTAGAAACCGTATGGGTCTGACAACACCATGCTCGATATACGGTCTCTGGGATATTAGATGGATGAGGGACTATAGGTACACGGTAACTGAGGACAGACAGGTCCAATGGATTGGATTCCCCTGTATCGTCTGGGGACTACGGCGTAGTGGCCTAGTACGTCCGTAGTCGATGAGTCAAGTGAATTATTATAGAGATAATAATTCACTGAGTTAGAAGGAGTTCTGACAGGTATGACTCACGGCCAGCTCGATATTGGGCCTAGAGGGTCACACACATATGGTAGGCATTGCGATGAGTAGAGGTTCAGATATGAGATATCTGATGGAGCCCTTGTCTTATTGGATGTAGATCCAATACCCATTAGGGCAGGACCCATTAGGGTTTGACAGGGGATCTCTATAAATAGGAGGGATTCACAGCCTCATAGGCTAGAGTTTTTGCTTGCCTTTCCTATTCTCCTCTCCCTCTCCACCGGAGTTTTGAGGAGCGTCGTCGCAACCCTGCTGTGTGGATCACCGCTAGAGAGGAGGACGCTTGACCTCCTTCACCCTCTTCTAAGGATCTGCAAGGAAACAGGGATATACGATCTCCCTAGGTAACACAATCTACTCTATACGCAGTTTTGTGTTTCGCGGATTTTGCGCACCAATCTTCGCACGACGACGAACATCTTTTTGGGAATCAGGGATTTTGTTTTTCTTGTTCTTCCGCTGCGCATATGATGTCGCCCCCATGATTTCCCAACAGGGGATGTTCCCCCGGAGCTCCGATCGGGTGTGACCCCTCAGCTGCGAGCTCGTCTGAGTCAATCGGGCGATCCCTTGACATTCGGGCCCTCCTTCTAGCGCCAAAATGTTAGTGTAAACAACCTTAAGCCGTGGCCTCAGGGCCGACGCGACTGGGTTCGAGGCCAAATGATTGGGGATCTTCCTGGGATGACCCTTGAGACTGTTGAGGTGGCCGACTACGGTGGTCCAATCGCGATGGGGTCACCGTTTCCTCCGGGAGGGGGCTCCTCGCCTGGACGTTCTACGGGAGGCCTCCGTCTTTGCACCTGCACACAAGTCGGGTCGGGAGAGCTCGACCCGACCCCTCCGACGATCAAGTCCGTGGATGATCTTGGGGGCTTTTATCTTTTTTTCCTCCCTTCCTGTTTAGAACACGAGGATATTTATAGAGAAGCTTACTGTTTCCTGATGTGCCCGCTTGCAGGGAGCAGGATCGTATTCCTGGTAACGTCTGACAGCGGTGTTGGCGTGACGTGAAGGATCGAGCCTGAGCAGGATGTTAATGTGCCTTAGCTGACGTTCCGGTCTGTTTGACCAGGTGATGTCAGGTCAATCGGGGCGTCATCTGGGGCAGTTGACGTCAGCCCGAGTCTTATGGATTGTGTGAACTGATCCTGAAGACATCTCGGTTGGAAAGGCCCTCAGATCGGGTGTAGTGCCTCTTATTCTGAATCATCATCGGGTGATCGATGGCAATAAGTATCCTAATTAAATTCATAGCTACGAGTATGTTCAGTGGCATAAGAAATTCATGAAAAAGAATGTTTGATTTGGTATATTAGAATGAGAAATTATTGTGGTTTTATAATATATATATATATATATATATATATATATTGTGAATCAGAAAGAAAGAAAATTTCTTGAATCTCCCTTTTATGACTTAAAGCATGCAGTAAGTATTATTTAGTATGTTATATTTCTTTTTTTTCTTACATTTCAAAGCATTATTAGTTTTTGTACACTGATAGTATGTTATTCGATTTCTCCTCTCTTGAAATCGAACAAATCCCAAAAAGTTATATAGACAAGATGTTGCCTATCTAAGATTGTATAGAGTGCAGATTGGTTTTAGTTGCAGAATGACAAGATGTTGTTGCTCGACAGGGAACGCGTGCATGCATATGAATCAACTAAACAATCCTCTTCTCTTTCAGGACATGAACTTTTTCTTGCACAACCTGTTTACTATGCATTACTAAGTCAAAGTGAATTTGTCTATGATATGTTATACCTTCTCATAACAATTTTAATATTGTCTCCTAAGAAATCATTTCTTGCTGTTTCATTCACAATGGCAGAAAATTCTACTAACAAAAGACCCTCTATTTAATGATATTTAATCGCAGCATTGGACACATGAAAGACAAAATTTTTCATTCAACTTCTCTTCTCTTATCTACGAACAGTTCCTCTTCTTCACCGCATGGCCGAAGCGTATTAGAGTAAGGGATCAACGGTGGGTAACTGTATCCCATCGATCCCAGCTTCTTGAGTTCTCCATCCTTTATATCATAGCTATATGCCTCGCTATCTACGGTGAAAACAAGTGACGTGGTCATCGCCACCTCTCTCAGCACGACGCAGCTCACGTTGCGGGGTTTCGTGAACCCTAACTGGCCCAAGCTCACCTCATGCACCCTCACCCATCCTGGCGGACCGTCGTTTGTCTTCCTCAGCAGCCACAGTCCGATCACCCAAGTACACGTTTCGTAATGCATTAGGCACAGCGACTTCCCCTCCCACATGCCTATTCCGATCGTGTCCGAGCGGGCGACGGCTGCTTCTTTCGGCAGAGGGATGATCTGCGTGCGCTCCTTCCTCACATCGAAGCCGACGACATACTGGTCGATCTCGTTCGAGAACGAATTTGACGATTCCCAGAACACCACGTCGTCGCAGATCACCGGGTGCTCCAAATGTAGTTCCAACCGACCGAAGTCGAGTTCCTTGTCCATCGTCCACACCCTCGCAGACGAGTCATAGACCTGACAGCGGTGCAACTTGCTCCTTACTGAGTGCCGTGAAAGGTAGACCAACCTGTAGCCTTTCGTCACCTCATCTCCATCGTTCAAGAATCTCACCGCGATGCCACCCCATTTACAATTCTTGCCCGGCGGGGAGGGTAGCTTGCACCGAGTACCACGGACCGGGTTGTAGACGCATAAGGCACCATCTGTCTTATGCAACAGAAAGACGAGGCCACCAGCTGACCCAACGATTTTGCCTTTGCGGAACAAGAATTCGAGGCTGCTTCTGGGCACACCGGCGTAGGAGTCAACGAGGCAGAAGGGTCCAGAAAAGGCGCTGTCGTGGGGAAAGAAGCCGGAGATGACATTGTTGTGGTACGACTGTGAAAGGAGAAAATGAGAATCTGATGAGAGCTGGCGAAAGGTCTTGCAAACAGAGAGGAGCCTAAAGAAGGTCTTTGCTGGGAGGTAGGAGAGGATCTCTGCCAGCAAGTTATCGGGAAGGGGACGATCGCTACTTCCGAGGTTGATGCTATGGGTGCTATTGAGCGTACCATCATCCATTCCAACGATCAGAGATTTGAAAGAGTCCAACTTATTGTCCATTATATAGAGAATAGAGAAGGACGATGACTCTTAGTGTCAGAAGATATCGAACTTTTATCATCTGAAACAGAGAAATGTTTCGAGGACCGATTACCATATTCATGGACTCTTTCCATGAAATTATATATATATATATATATATATATATATATATATATATATATATATATATATATATATATATGTTTCATATTTATTGTATTACAATAAAGGGAAAAACATATCATTTTCATATATTTTTATGAAAATGACAATAAGTAATTACATTTAATATTACCATTTCAGACATCATATGAAAATAGTAGTTAATTATTAGATTTAGTGTGATCCTTCTAAGCACTCCCTCGGTTAGACATTATCCATGATATTGCCAAGTTAATGATAAAATTGATTTGAATTAAGAGCCTTAGTTATCACTAAGATTAATAGATAGTGAAAAGATAATTAAATTGCTCACGATGCCTCATATCACTACTTTTTCCTTATTCAAATAAAGAAAATAATTGTCTGAAAAAAAAAAGTCATTTTTAGTTTCAAAATTTTTAGATAAACATAAGGATGCTAAAGATAGAATAGTTGTGCGAGGGATTATTTTACTATAGATTTTGAATGTTTTAGGGTATTTTTAATTTATGGAATTGCTAATTTATAAGGAATCTTGAAAAAAAGAACCTGTTGGTGGATTGATACGCCGTGGCTGATGAGTCAGCACGGCCTGGTCCACGGGGCAATGTCAGGAGTCTCTGGTCGGTTGAGCTGGCTTTCAAGATCGATCAACCACCACTTTGATTGTCGGCAGCAGGGTTTGATAAGCGCCTTCTAGCCTGCGGATGACAGCTTCCCTGCAAAAAAGACCGTCGTCGGGTGTCTTCCGACTTTGGTCCCTCCGATGATTTAGTAAGTGGCGGGCTGGATGATCTTTTTTCTCCCCCTCCCCTCCCTAGGTCGGATGCCGGCCTAGGGTTTTTATACTACTGTACGAGGGTCGGTCGTACGCGAGTGTAGCAGCCGGTCCTCGGGAGGTGAGGTGGTACCTTTGTGTGGCCGCCGCCCGGGACGCGCGGAACGGCGCCATGCGGAGCCGTTCCGAGCTTTCCGGGAGGGGATGTGCCGAGCGACGCCTTAGTACGGTCTCGAGCTGATTGCGTGGGGATGCTCCTGCTTTCCTGGCTGTAGCGCCATTTGTCGGAACGTTGTGGCGTGCCAATCGAGGCGTGCCACGGGGTCTTCGAGAGGGCGAGAGGCGTGCCTGGGTCGGAACGTTGTGGATGTGTCGATTGCTTGCGAGGGGACGTTGGATCGGCTCGTCGTGAGGTGGTTCTGCGATATTGGTGGGTCGTTGGTCCGAGGACCGAGCTGTGTGATTTGAATTAGAGATTAGCGCCGAGGGCCGAATAACTGATCTCAGGCTCAGGTTTTTGGTCGGCGAGTCGCAAGTCGGGAATTGCTTTGGAGTATTTCGATCAAATAGCTTGTGTCGACGTGGTTGATGAATCCGAGCCGGTGAGTCGCGACTCGAGCAACGGGCCATTGTCGCAAGTCGGGAATCGATCTGGAGTGACTCGAGGAACGAACCGAACCGGCGAGTCGCAAGTCGGGAATTGCTTTGGAGTATTTCGATCAAATAGCTTGTGTCGACGTGGTTGATGAATCCGAGCCGGTGAGTCGCGACTCGAGCAACGGGCCATTGTCGCAAGTCGGGAATCGATCTGGAGTGACTCGAGGAACGAACCGAACCGGCGAGTCGCAAGTCGGGATTCGATCTGGAGCGACTCGAGCAATGAATTGAAAGGGCGAGTCGCAAGTCGGGAACTGATCTGGAGTGACTCGGGCAATGAACTGGGTCGGCGAGTCACAAGTCGGGAACCGATCTGGAATGACTTGGGCAATGAACCGAAAGGGCGAGTCGCAAGTCGGGAATCGATCTGGAGCGACTCGGGCAATGAACTGAAAGGGCGAGTCGCAAGTCGGGAACCAATCTGGAGCGACTCGGGTAATGAACTGGGCCGGCGAGTCACAAGTCAGGAACCGATCAGGAACAACTCGGGTAATGAACCGAAAGGGCGAGTCGAAAGTCGGGAACCGATCTGGAGCGACTCGGGCAATGAACTGGGCTGACGAGTAACAAGTCGGGAACCGATTTGGAACGACTCGGGCAATGAACTGGGCCGGCGAGTCACAAGTCAGGAACCGATCTGGAATGACTCAGGCAATGAACCGAAAGGGCGAGTCGCAAGTTGGGAACGGATCCGGAGCGACTCGGGCGATGAACTAGGCCGACGAGTCACAAGTCGGGAACCGATCTGGAACGACTCAGGCAATGAATTGGGCCGGCGAGTCGCAAGTAGGGAACCGATCTAGAACGACTCAGGCAATGAACCGAAAGGGCGAGTCGTAAGTCGGGAACCGATCTAGAGCGACTCGAGCAACGAACTAGGCCGGCGAGTCACAAGTCGGGAACCGATCTAGAACGACTCGGGCAATGAACTGGGCCGGCGAGTCACAAGTCGGGAATCGATCCGGAACGACTCGGGCAATGAACCAAAAGGGCGAGTCGCAAGTTGGGAACTGATCTGGAGCGACTAGGGCAATGAACTGGGCCAGCGAGTCATAAGTTGGGAACCAATCTGGAACGACTCGGGCAATGAATTGGCCCGACGAGTCGCAAGTCGGGAACTGATTTGGAGCGACTCGGGCAGTAAACTGGGTCGGCGAATCGCAAGTCGGGAACCAATATGGAACTACTCGGGCAATGAACTGGACCGACGAGTCGCAAGTCGGGAACCGATCTGGAACGACTCGGGCAATGAACCGAAAGGGCGAGTTACAAGTCGGGAACCGATCTGGTGCGACTCGGACAATGAACTGGGCCGGCGAGTCACAAGTCGGGAACCAATCTGGAACGACTCGGACAATGAACTAGGCTGGCGAGTCGCAAGTCGGAAATCGATCTGGAGCGACTCGGGCAATGAACTAGGCTGGCGAGTCGCAAGTCGGGAACCGATCTAGAGTGACTCGGGCAGTAAACTGGGTCGGCGCTGGTTCTGGAGGGAGACTCGCATGCGGAGCCATTCGCCATGCGGCGCTGGTTTTGGCGGGGGATTGTGTCACGCATGGAGCCATTTTCCACGTGGCATGCCAAGCGGGGCGGCACTGGTTCTGGCGGGAGACCTCTTGCTGTGAGTTGCCTTTTGGCGGGAGATATTAGGTGACGAGGCATTTCTGGCATGATCTCCAAGACTGGCGAATCTGGGAAATCCAAGGAGTCATGATGGCTTTGAATGTCGCGACTGTCTCTATCCTTGGAAGCTCAATCGTCACCCTCATGGTGGATCGACATGCTCTTTATAAGCTCCTTCCAGAGGGGTTTTCACCATTTTTGCTCAAGTGCTGTCACCTTGCTTGGCCGCCGTAGCCTTGTTTGCTCCTCCGTTCAGCGACCCAGCTTCTCCCTCCCTACTTCGAGGTCGGGATGTCTTCGCCTTCTTCTTCTTCGACTTCTTCTTCTTCCGGGGGTGTGCCTCTAGAGGCCGTGGGAGGTTCTGACGTGCTTGCTAGTCTCAAGCTGTGGCATGATGTAGACTCGGTGGTGACCGAGGAGCTTCTGGGGGAGCTTCGGGATCGTTATTGCATCCCGGAGTGTTATGGCCTTATTGCCCCTCGGTCAGGTCAGCGGTCGTATGATTAGTTTCCCCAGGGATTTGGGCTGATGGTGGGTGCCCTTGAGGCGGGGCTGCGGTTCCCGCTTCATCTCGTTATAGAGGATTGCCTCCGTACATGGGGTATATCGCCGTCTCAGATGGCGCTGAACTCCTGGCGCTATTTGGTGGCATTCCTTGGGGAATGTCGTGCGGTCGGGATAGAACCATCTAGGGCTCTATTCCTGACCTGCTTTCGACTGTGGAGGGGGCGAGGTGGTTATTACCTGACCGCCCTCCTTCTAGCGCCAAAAATGTTGATGGATTTATGCGCCGTGGCTGATGAGTCAGCACGACCAAGTCCACGGGGCAATGTCGGGAGTCTCTGGTCGGTTGAGCTGGCTTTCGAGATCGATCGACCATCACTTTGATCATCGGCAGCGGGGTTTGATCAGCGAATTCTAGCCTGTGGATGACAGCTTCGCTGCAAAAAAGACCGTCATCGGGTGTCTTCTGACTTTGGTCCCTCCGACAATTTAGTCAGTGGCGGGCTGGATGATCTTTTTTCTCCCCCTTCTCCCTTATTTGGAGGAAGATCTCGGTACGAGATGTGTTCAGCGGGAGAGGCGGGGGCTTCGGGAGCAGTAGCTCGGGTCGGTCGGGCCTCCGCCGGGGTTGCGCTGGGACTGCTGAGGTAGCATTTCGGGATTGTTCGACCCTTGGCCTCTTTCCGTCCACACGCCTTCCTGCCACTAGTACTTCTGCGGCAACGTACTGGTTGGCGTGCTGGAGCATCTCAGGGATGGTTGTTGGGGGTTTTTCGATCAGCAACCAGAAGAACCTTGAGGGCTTCATCCCCATCAAGAACGCCTACATGATTAGAGAAGGGTGAGCGTCCGGGAATCTGCGGATTTCAGTGGCAAAACGTGCCACGAATTGGGAGAGTGTCTTGTCCTCACGCTGGGATAATGCAAGCAGGGTGGCCATGGAAGGCCTGGGTCGCATGCTGGCGAGGAAATTCTGCTCGAACTCCATGGCGAGCTGATCGAAGGATGAAACTGAGGACTGGCGTAGCCGACTGAACCACGCGCGTGTTGGTCCCCTGAAGGTGGTCGGGAATGCCTGACACATTAATGCATCGGAAGTGCCGAAGAGGGCCATCTAAGCCTGAAACGCGGCGACGTGCTCTGTAGGGTCGGAGCCGCTGTCGTATGTCTCCAATGCTAGCAGCCTGAAGTTGAGGGATACAGGCTTTTCTTGTATTTCCTGAATAAAGGGGGATCCGCCCGAGTCGCCCTTGATCGGCTAGCTCCGTGACTTCTGAAGCTCTCGCTGGAACTCGTCCAGGCGATAGTTGACCCGGGATAGTTGCATCCTGAACGAGTCATTCGCCGAGTCGGATGATATGGTGTCAGGCTCAGGGCGGGGCGGTGTGACCTGGCAGGGCACATGTGCACTCTGCTCGGGCGATCCTCTCGGGCCTGTCGTTCTGTCTCGGGCTTCTCCTGTCCCGACTTGCTCCTTGGCCGGCCTTTGCCGGGTAGGGTCGGTCGGGGTAGTTGCCAACTATACGATCTGGGGGATGAGTGGGACGAGAGTCTGCATCATCCCCGTTATTGCTTGTACTTGCTTGGTTAGGCTGAGAAACGCCTCGGGCGACACGGTCGAGGGTCCTGCAGTAATTCCGGGGGGCGACAACCGCGGGTCATTAAACAAGCGCCAGTAACGATCTGGCGTTGAAGTCGAGATTCCCCCGTCTTTGAGGATGGGGAGGTGCTGATCTCTGGGTCCGGCAGAGGGGTGACCGATCGATGGTTCTCCTTCTTAGAGGGCTCCCGTGAGATGCTCCTGCGACATGGCCCTCCTTCTAGCGCCAAAAATGTTGGTGGATTGATGCGCCGTGGCTAATGAGTCAGCACGGCCTGGTCCACGAGGCAATGTCGAAAGTCTCTGGTTGGTTGAGTTGGCTTTTGAGATCGATCGACCACCACTTTGATCGTTGGCAGGGTTTGATTAGTGCCTTCTAGCCAGCGGATGATAGCTTCCCTGCAAAAAAGATCGTCGTCGGGTGTCTTCCGACTTTGGTCCCTCCGACGATTTAGTCAGTGACGGGCTGGATGATCTTTTTTCTCCCCCTTCCCTCCCCAGGTCGGATGCCGGCCTGGGGTTTTTATACTACTGTACGAGGGTCGACCGTACGCGGGCGTAGCGATTGGTTCTCGGGAGGTGAGGTGGTACCTTTGTACGATCGCCGCTCGGGACGCGCGGAACGGCGCCATGCTAATATGAGCCTTAATTAAGAGTCTTAAAAATCAATCGACTTCAAACCATTTTTAGATAAATTAATTTGATATGGTAGATTTTGATTAGACGTTTCTTTTTTAAAATCAATAATATATGTATACATTGAAACTCTTATTTAAATTAAGTTCCCATCTGTCTCTGCACAGACACTGATGGACTGTAACAACTATTAAGAGGGAATTCCACAAGTTTGCATGGGGTGCCACTCCCTCGTTGAAAGTTTCAATGATTCGCGTTCCGCATCTCCGGGCGGAGCGGTAGGCAAAGGCTGCTCGACCCACGTGGCTTTTGCCGGGTCCGAGGGGTCTAAGCCTCCTGCTTAAGATTAGTCCACCCCTTCCTTTAGTGGATTACAAGTGGTGGGACGAATACTGCCCTCCATCCATCATGCATCGAAGCTCCCAATGCAATAATCTGAATGATTTAGATCGAGAAGAGACATGACCACTTAACATGCAACAATCGTGTTCGTCGTGTGGAAGGATCCAATGTGAGAAGCTAATTTAGAGGAGATAAGTCAGATGGTGGTGTGAGATTTTACGCATGAAAAGCTTAATCTGGAAGAGGCATGTCTTCGTTGTGCTCAAGTCAGAAAGAAAGAAACACCAAGAAGATCTACGAAGGGAGCAAAGGCTGTTTTAGTAAGTTGACGAGGCTGTACAAACGATGACGACGACGGACTTGGGGTTGGTGGAGACGAGGAGGCGGCGGAGGGCGGTGAGATCTAGGTCGTACACGTCGAACTCGAGCAGGTTGGCGATGGCGGCGACGAGGCTGGTCTTGCCCGTCCCGGGCGGACCGTAGAGGAAGTAGCCCCGCTTCCAGGCGCGGCCGACGCGGGAGTAATAGTTCCGGCGGCTGACGAACCGGAGGAGGTCGTCGCGGAGAACCGGGTCGATGGCGAGGGTGTCGAAGGTGGAGGGGTGGGAGAAGGGCGCGGGGGACCAGGGGTTACGGTGGTCGTCGCCGAAGACGACAGAGCGGTTGGTGTAGAGGCGGCGCTCCCGGGCCCGGAGGCGGATGCGCTCGGCCTCCGGGAGGACGTGGGGGATGTACTGGGAGCGGACGGCCTCGCGGTGGCGGCTGTGGAAGGAGAGCTCGAGGTAGCGGTGGTCCGAAGAGAGGGAGCTGCTGCGGATGGGGGAAGAGGAGGCAGAGGCGCGCTCCACGACGGAGCTCCACTGGAGGGGAATGCCTTGGAAGGAGTCGTGGGTGGTGTGGTAGGAGGGGAGGAGGGAGGGGGCAGTCGTGGCGCTTGGCGAGACGGACGACGCGGGCGTCGTCGAGGCAGTGGCTGCCGAGGTAAGCCTGGGCGGCGCTGTAGAGTTCATTGCTGCAGGAGCCGTCGTACTCATCGACGATGATCTTGAGGTCGGTGTCGAAGCGGGTCATGAGGCCACGGAGGAGGAAGCCGACGGAGTGGTGGAGCTCCGGGGGAAGGAAGTCCCTGTACGCCGTCCGGAGGAACACCAGCGTCGCAAACAACTGCCATATCGAGTTCCATTCCCACTCGAACGCCATCACTTGCCTCTCTCTCGATTCCTCCATCCATCAATCTATCGCCCTTCTTCTCTTATACGTCGCGATCGGGAAGACTGCATTTTGTCATCACGGTCGCGTTAGTGAGTGCTCGATGACGACGAGCCGGAAGTGGCGGACAGCTGACAGAATCGTGGAACACTGGGATTGGCCCACCTTGAGAGACAGTCTGCGGGTGCCATTTTGTCGCCATCGCAACATCGCTAGGGACTTTCGACCCAACCCATGTGCACCTGACTCGCAGCCTCCTGTACTTGAGAAACGGCCTCAGCCCGTGCCGAGACTGCAAGTGGAGCGCACGGAGGAAGAATGCCGGTCTCTCTATCTGAGACCGTGCAACGGGAAGGCAGGGCCAAGAAAAGAGCTACTTACTTGGAGGAGCGAGGCAGCAGCTTCGACGTTGCGGCATCTCTACGCTAGTCCTCGACAAAAGAGAAATGCCAGGATCCACGTCTTAACGCCGCTTTCGGCACCCTCCTCCATTTCCCCGGTGGACCAACTTTTCATCTCCTTTTTTCTGTTCTCGCTGCTCTGCTGAAAGCGTCGTCGGCAGTGGGCTGCGGACGACAACAAAGCATTAAATAACAGGTTAGTGTGGATGGAAAGAGAGAGAGAGAGAGAGAGAGAGAGAGGCACCATACTCGATCAACTTGTTCATTCAATCGGTCGTTGTCTCCAACTCCATTAGCCTTCTTTTGGTTTATTTTTCTCTTCCTTTTTTTGTGTCCGAGTCAAGAAAGGTTGTGTCCACAACAGACGAGGAGAATATGAAGGCTAAGGTAGACTCTTTTGCACGAGGCAAACTGTGTAGGGTTAAAAAGTAACTTAGATGTTCCTATCCTTCTTGGATGACATGGGACCTATAATTTTTGTTAAGGGGCGCAAACAACAAATTAATAGGTTAGGTTCTATTCTATTCAAACACATCCGCATCTGCCACTCTAGATAAGACATGGGCATGACCCTTCATGGATCAATCACGAAGAATGGTTATACGGCTTTACCTTTGAATCTACGTCAAAATGGTCAAAGTTACCATGGAAACTATCACAATCAAACTCCACTATGTATCATTAGACTCTTCAATTCTGTATCCATGTGAAATTAATCTTCCTGCCAACATTTATAATACAAACTCAATAAGAGACCTTCTTTCATGGGTCTCATTTTGCTTTCATAGGGGGCATATCAAAATTGTTCCTTAAGGCTTAAATTACCAAACTTGAGCTACTTTAATTGCAGGAGTAAATTCCAAATGGTAAAAATGGTTTGTATATATAAACGACTATTCAGGAAGAAATTTAGGCACTCTAACCAAACAATCTTATTGATTATTCTAACAAAAGTGAAAACAGCATGATACAGACTCCACTAAGCATCACAAATATACTCTTTTTGCTACTAGTTTTGGTTAAAGCAAAGGTATCTTTTTATTGACTTCCAAATCCATGAAACCATTACAGATAACAAAGCGATGACAAAGATCAAGCAGACAATTTGTACCTATTGCTGCTCGGTTGTGTTATCAAGGCTAGCCAAGAAACTGTACCACGACACAAGCGATGTTGTCAGAACTACCTCTTTGATAGGCCTCCTGTAACAGTTTCTTTGCTGCTTGTTCTGGATCTTGTAGGGGTTTGACAATAGCTACCACCTCCTCCTGAATTTGGAACCAAATGAAAAAGAAAGGGTTCAATCTTCGGAGATGATATTTCAGGTACCTTTTTTTTTTTTTTTGTTATTATCTTCTTTTAAAGTACCTCATTCGTGACAACATCCCACAATCCGTCACTTGCAAGGATGAGGAATTCGAGAGATCCATCAACCGCTTCCTCCTGCATTCAACAGTAGTCGAAGCAGTCAAAGGCATTACTGTCAGATGATGATATGTCTCGAGTCTTGAAGACAATAACATTGTAGGAATAAAGTGACAGGTCAGAGATCAAACATGAATTTCTGGATCTGCGACAACAAACTGTTTCAGGTGCCTATCACCAAATGCACGAGAAACGGCAAGAACACCACCGACACGCCATGTCCCTGCAGTTACAGTTGATCAGTATTTAAATAACGAAATGATCTAAACTGATAAAAACTGAGGGAGGAGATCAAGTACCAGCCCACATTACAAAGCCCCCAGCATCCTCAATCCTTTGCTCTCTCATCTGTTTGGTCAGGCTTGTGATCCCTTGAGACAGCTATAGCTGCAAAAGTAACAAAAAATAGCGTGAGCCGAGTTCCTAGTAAAGAACTAAACTTTTAAGAGGCTCAATCAATAATTCAATACAAGATTCTGGTGATTGTATTCTATTTCAGATACTGAATTTGTTAAAAACAGAACCTTCAAGCACATCCAGAGAAAATCATCTCCATATTATCACCATCAAAATAGAGTGATCGGTTTAATTATGAGAGCTCACATCAACCAAGTACCACAACAGGTTGATTTGCCAGGTCTCTGTTGTTCAAAGTACCAAGAACTGGCTTTTGCCCATGATGCACGAGGGACAAAAGGTTTCTTTCTCTAAATTACCAAGCAATCAGAAAAATTGCCGTTGCAATCTACTGGACGAGCTAGAAGCAAAACTTGCTATATGGGGAACAAAAGACTTTTTTCTCTAATTTATGAAGCACCCAGAAGTTCGTTTGGTCAACTACTCTTATCATGATCAGAAAATTGCTTTTGCAACATACTGTAAGAACCAAGAAACAGAACTTGCAAGTAAAATGGGTGCTCTACAAGAAATTGCCACAACTGTTTGCTTCAGAAAAGGACTTTTTTGCAACTGATGCCATTGAAAAAGCAAGAATCAGATGTTTGTATCAAGAGGTTCATAGAATACATAAACTTTTGTATTAATTGAGCACAAGTTGAGATGCCAAACTCGATTTAACAAAGAAAAAGTGGGGGAAAAAAATGAAAATTAGAACCACAAGCAGCTTTTTAATATGCTAAATAAAAAATCTTTAATAGTTACAATTTTCAAGATAACGGGATCGAGTGATGCAACAAATTCTAGATTGATTTTTGGACCCAATCAATTGAAATGAGAAGAGATTGCATGGATATCTTATAAAGAATACAGAACAACCACAACGGGTATAAGAACAAACATAAACAACAGGATTCAATGACAACAAGGATGTCAACAGCACCACAGAGTACTGTTTATTGCCATTCATAAATCAAACAGAAATTTGAATCTAGTTAGAAGGCAATAATCACAAACTAAAGATGACCACATATAGTATAATTGAACCATAAGATGAACAAATGGGCAAGCAAACATCCAAACAAAAGCAAATGGTAGATCACGGATAATGATTATGGAAATATATAAAATGTTAAATACCAAGCTCTACATACATGAGGGATGATTTTTTATACAAATGTGTAAATTTGGCAAGAAAAAATAATGGAGACACAATAATATCTACCTAAAATTCCGTATAAAAAATATATTCTTTAACACTGAACAAAACAAATAATGGAGAAATATGCTTATAACTAGCTTCAAGATTAAGGAAACATCACTTCCATTGTCATCCTGTTTTGTCATTGGCGTGAATAATTAAACTCCTAATCGTTGAAGTCTACGATTAGATGGTTTTGACAAGGGTGAATTCCAGAATGCAAGAAATATAACCAAAAAAATGTGGACTGGAGAATAAAAGACCCTAGAATAATAAATCACACCAATAAAAATCCCATTTGTAGATTTCAAGACATGTCATACATCTAAAGTGGCACCAAAACCTACCATGTATGGCGCTAAATGGAAAGTTTCATCAATTAAGGAACAACACTCAAGCGATGAACAAAAAATAGTTCTTGGATCATACATTAAAGACAAGATAACATGACTAAACTATTAATATACAATTTCACCAAAAGTATCTAGCTATCCAACCACTGTAGCATCGAAAAGTCATAAAGACATTAAGTGCAATGGCTTATAGAAGTAGCATAAAAAAGTGATCATTATTCTTTAACTAATTCTGTGTGTAAAAATTGGATAACTTAATATTAAGTTTCCAATCCTGTTTAACTTGCTAGTAAACTATTAATCTTCAAATCTCAGTTCAAAAAGAGTACATGCAATACGAGAGCGTAATGAACTTTAGCACCTCATCCATCATCGACAATTTGAATCCTCATTTATCATCATAAGTGTGCAGTTTCAGCCATTTCTGAATATTTTTTCGCAGGTTCAATTCTCCAAATTGAGGCTTAAATTCTGTGAATCCAAACAGGAATATGTTCTCTTTCTCCTTCCTGTCTATACTTTTTTATATTACTAGATTTTTGAAGAATCTGAAACTATATGATTATTTGTTTCAATGTGTACAGTACACCGGAGACACACAGAGCTACTATAGCATTTGGCAGGATCAAGAGAAGGCCAAAAAACTTTGTTGGTCTAGAACCTACATATATCCTAAGAACCTAGATGTCACTGGTGTCACATTCTAAACATTGCTCTTAAATAGGTTGGGTTGTCAAAATACAGTTGGTAAAAAAAAAATGCAGTACACTCCGTCTAAATTGAGCCGGTTTAGTTCTAGATTAAGTACAGAAATCCGTTACACGTAATTGATGATAAGAGAACTGATTTCAGGATGTGGGGCCTACCATCTCCTCCTCTACATATGACAGCTCTAGAGTCCCCAACATTTGCAACGAGCAAACGATCACCAACAAGGACAGCTGTTGATGCAGTTGAACCCGCCTCTCGGTTCTGGCTACAACTGCCACAACTGTTTGCCTCAGAAAAGGACTTGTTTGCAACTGATGCCATTGAAAAAGCAAGAATCAGATGTTTGTATCAAGAGGTTCATAGAATACATAAACATAGCAAAACTTTTGTTTTAATTGAGCACAAGTTGAGATGTCAAACTGGATTTAACAAAGAAAAAGTGGGAAAAAAAACAACGAAAATTAGAACCACAAGCAGCTTTTTAATATGCTAAATAAAAAATCTTTAATAGTTATAATTTTCAAGATAACTGGATCGAGTGATGCAACAAATTCTAGATTGATTTTTCGACCCAATCAATTGAAATGAGAAGAGATTACGTGGATATCTTATAAAGAATACAGAACAACCTCAATGGGCATAAGAACAAACATAAACAACAGAATTCAATGACAACAAGGATGTCAACAGCACCACACAGTACTGTTTATTGCCATTCATAAATCAAACAGAAATTTGAATCTAGTTAGAAGGCAATAATCGCAAACTAAAGATGACCACATATAGTATAATTGAACCATGAGATGAACAAATGGGCAAGCAAACATCCAAACAAAAGCAAATGGTAGATCACAGATAATGCCTATGGAAATATGTAAAATGTTAAATACCAAGCTCTACATACATGGGGGATGATTTTTGATAAAAATGTGTAAATTTGGCAAGAAAAAATAATGGAGACACAATAATATCTACCTAAAGTTCCATATAAAATATATATTCTTTAACACTGAACAAAACAAATAATGGAGAAATATGCTTATGACTAGCTTCGAGATTAAGGAAACATCAACTTCCATTGTCAGCCTGTTTTGTCATTGGCGTGAATAGTAAAACTCCTAATCGTTGAAGTCTACGATTAGATGGTTTTGACAAGGGTGAATTCCATAATGCAAGAAATATAACCAACAAAATGTGGACTGCAGGATAAAAGACCCTAGAATAATAAATCACACGAATAAAAATCCCATTTGTAGATTTCAAGACATGTCATACATCTAATGTGGCACCAAAACCTACCATGTATGGCGCTAAATGGAAAGTTCCATCAATTAAGGAACAACACTCGAGCAATGAACAAAAAATAGTTCTTAGATCATACATTAAAGGCAAGATAACATGACTAAACTATTTGTATACAATTTCACCAAGAGTATCTAGCTATCAAACCACTGTAGCATCGATAAGCTGTAAAGACATTAAGTGCAATGGCTTATACAAGTAGCATAAAAAAGTGATTATTATTCTTTAAATAATTCTGTGTAAAAATTGGATAACTTAATATTAAGTTTCCAATCCTGTTTAACTTTCTAGTAAACTATTAATCTCCAAAATGTCAGTTCAAAACGAGTATATGCAATACGAGAGCGTGATGAACTTTAGTACCTCATCCATCATCAACAATTTAAATCCTCATTTATCATCATAAGTGTGCAGTTTCAGCCATTTCTGAAGATTTTTTTACAGGTTCAATTCTCCAAATCGAGGCTTAAATTCTGCGAATCCAAACAGGAATATGTTCTCTTTCTCCTTCCAGTATATACTTTTTTATATTACCAGATTTTTGAAGAATCTGAAAATATATGATTATTTGTTTCAGTGTGTACAGTACACCGGAGACACAGAGCTACCATAGCATTTGGCAGGATCAAGAGAAGGCCACAAAACTTTGTTGGTCTAGAACCTACATATATCCTAAGAACCTAGATGTCACCGGAGTCACATTCTAAATATTGCTCTTAAATAGGTTGGGTTGTCAAAATACAGTTAGTAAGCAAAAAATGCAGTAAACTCCATCTAAATTAAGCCGGTTTAGTTCTAGATGAAGTACAGAAATCCATTACACATAATTGATGATAAGAGAACTGATTTCAGGATGTGGGGCTTACCATCTCCTCCTCTACATATGACAGCTCTAGAGTCCCCAACATTTGCAACGAGCAAACGATCACCAACAAGGACAGCTGTTGATGCAGTTGAACCCGCCTCTCGGTTCTGGCTGTTCTCAGATTTCAAATATTCTGCGTCCGTGTGGTTGTATGCATCAGCTGAAGGTAACAGCACAGATGAATTTCATAAGCCAAATATTATATTTCTTTAAAAGCTCTTTCATCGCACTAAATGCAAATCAGCACCACCTATAGCTGATTTTGTCTCGGTAATGAACTTTGGATGCCTGAGTAAGTTGCCGAAGAGGTTTTGTTTAACATACTCCGCTACTTGGGCACCGCCATGACCTACACAACCACTCATCAAAGCATCAAAGTCTAACGTTAGGATATTGAATGTATAAGCAACTCTCCACGAGAGAAATTTACCCTAGAAAAGGATTGAAAGAAGCAAGTTAATGAATGGGTTTTCTATGAAAATTTTACCAAAAAATTTCAAATACAAAAGAAAAAAAGATAAGACATTCTAAACATAAACAAAGACAACAAAATACTGCAGAAATTTTACCATCAAAGACCCCAAACAAGCCAACAATTTCTCCATCAACGCTGTCAATTAGCGTCTCATAGAAGTCTTCCATTGAAGATCTTTTCCGTGGACAGCTTGCATACTCATAACCAAACTTCCCATCTTGACTGTCTTGAAAGAAATGAGCATGAGTTTTAATGTTAGATTGACACGCAAGAGTAGGATGTTTCTTTACAGTCTGCTTTAGGCAACATATTCAACTGCAGATTCAAGCACCACATTTAACAGATAGGAAGCAGTTCTATGAGTTTATTCAGCGTAAAAGAACCATGTTTCCCATGTAAGTTCACACATCCATATCTGAGGAACCATCTCATAACTTGTTTGTCAATTATTAAGGATCTAACTAATATTGAATTATTAAGGAATAAATGACTGTTTATACATAATAAATAAATAAATCTCTTCCGATAACTAGTTAGTTTGCCTTCGAATTAGAACTCAAAATATATGAAGCGAATGCTAGCATAAGATCAGCTCGAAAATCGCACGAGATACGAAACATAAACAAATCTAGAAAAGAATATCGTAAGCCTTAATACGACTTCACAAGGAATAAACGAACGAGACCTGAGTCCTCCCCCGCTGACCGGAGCACCGTCTGCTTGAAGCCCGCTGATGGAGTTCAAATACCCCATCTTCCCTCCGAAATCTTCGCCCCCCAAACAAAGATCAAAGTGAGGGAAGATCCCACCGAAACAAGAAGGCCGATCCAATCAGCCTGGAAAGAAACCCATGCCCGATTTCCCACAAACGTTTACCACGTCGATCGACGGAAGCAATCTCGAAATCCAAAACGAAAAGAGGGCAGATGAAGAGATCCTTCACCGAGAGACAGAGAGAGAGAGAGAGAGGAGACGCCGAGCTCTGGTTTCGATCGCTGGCAACGGGGAAGAAACGTCGAAGGAGGAAACAGCGGATTAATGGTGGGGGGAGGCGGTGGGTTTTCTAGAGGTTAAAATGTATGAATGCGCATATACTTAGGTCTCCATTTGGTACCCTAAATAAATAAATACACATGTGTCAAGAAAAATAACTTTAATTGAGTGTTAAAGTATAATTAATTAAGTTTAATTGACTAAATCGAAGATCAAATTAACAATATATGAGCATACATAACAATGCTATAATAAAAGGTTGTAATAAATCATACATACATTTGTGTGTGAGAGTTCACTTACTATCTTTTCTTTGCGTGCTTGCATTGCTTATGTGGTTGCCATCACGTAACCGCATGCCATCGTGACACTTGTCGCTTGTTTGGGTGTTCTTTTCGATGCATGATTATTCCATTTCTTATGAGATATATATATATATATATATATATATATATATATATGATTTTACAAAATATTCATATAATCGATCCTAAATAATTAAGACTTCAAAAAATTTTAAAAAATATATTTTTAAAATATTTAAAAATTATTATTTTAAAATAATAATAATAATTTTTTACCGACATCTAATAACTTAATTTTTTAGTTTCTCATTTAAATTTATTTTTTAAATATGATTATAACATTTTTTTGGTTTAACCAAATCGATTATAATGTTTTTGCTTCGGGATTTTGAAGATTATATATAACAATTGAACTTTGGATTCATCTAGGCTGGTTAAAATATTTATAATTATTATGGATAAAAACTTGAAAATTTTGATGAACAAATGCCAAACGGGTTGAAATTTCTGTAATTGAAGACTTTATTATACCAAAAGGATTAGCAGTATATATATATATATATATATATATATATATATATATATATATATATATATATATATATATGGATTAACAAATGCCAAACGTGTCGAAATTTTTGCAATTGAAGACTTTATTATACCAAAAGAGAAAGGATTGACTATATATATATATATATATATATATATATATATATATATATATAATCATTTCATGATAATAATATTTAATTATTAAATTTAGTATGATCTTTCTAAGCATTCCTCTTTGTTAGACATTATCCATGATATCTAACATGCCAAGTAAATGATAAAATTGACTTTAATTAAGAGCCTTAGTTATCGCTAAGATCGATAGATAGTGAAAAGATCATTAAATTGCTCACGTTGCCTCGCATCACTACTTTTTCCTTATTCAAATAAAAATAATAATCATCTGAAAAAAAAAAAGTTATTTTTAGTTTCAAAATTTTCAGATAAACATAAGGATGCTAAAGATAGAATAGTTGTGCGAGGGAATATTTTACTACTGATTTTGAATGTTTAGGATATTTTTAATTTATGAAATTACTAATTTATAAGGAATCTTGAAAAAAAAGAACCTTTGTCACTCGAGCAAATTAAATTAAAGACTTCCAAGTTAAGAATGCTAATATGAGCCTTAATTAAGAGTCTTAAAGATCAATCCACTTCAAACCATTGTTAGATAAATTAATTTGAGATGGTAGGTTATGATTAGGACAAAATGGACAAATGCAAAATCCAATGTATTTGGAAAGATAGTGAGATTTGTCACAAAGATGTTCAAATTAGGGTAGAAGTGGTGTCTTTTACTCCAATTTTTGGAATGAATCGATTGCTGCCTACTCTACATATAATTTCTAATCTTAACTTTTCATACCTTTTGAATATAAGTAAATTTAAGATTTTCTAAGATCTATGAATTTTGGTAAAAAGACTCAATCTAGATGACTACACAATTGAATTATTTATTGGATGTTGGAATATCATAATGGTCCAACTGATTTTAATTTCATCATTTTCATCATAGGTGTATGCTTATTGATGATCGACTAAAGTTTTTTTTAACCAATATTATTATATATTTTAAATTATAAAATTCTTCCTAAAATCTTAATTGAACTTTTATTCCCCAAATTATCTCTCATGGGCAAATAATTTTTATAATTAGCCAATATTTAAGATAATATTCTATCGACATAGGAGATTCTTGTTTGGAGGTGGTAAAAGTTCTTTAGTGATAATTAAAAAAACATATTAATTATCCCTCAATGTCTCAAACTTATTTATTATCCCTCCATATGCTTGCATCATTCATTCTAATTTAGTCGGGGCATATGAACTTTTTCTTGCACAACCTGTTTACTATGCATTATTAAGTGAATTTGTCTATGATATGTTATACCTTCTCATAACAATTTTAATATTGTCTCCCAAGAAATCATTTCTTGCTGTTTCATTCACAATGGCACAAAATTCTACTAACAAAAAACCCTCTATTTCATGATATTTAAAGCATTGGACACAAGGAAGACAACATTTTTCATTCAACTTCTCTTCTCTTATCTACGAGAATGTATACATAATAGGAAATACAAACAAACAAAAAAAGTCTCTTCAGGTTGTTTCGAAAAGTTCCTCTTCTTCACCGCATGGCCGAAGCGTATTAGAGTAAGGGATCAACGATGTAAACCACAATCCCAGCGGTCCCAGTTTCTTGATTTCTCCATCCTTTATACTGTAGGTGTATGCATCTTCAAGTGTAGCGAAAACAAGTAGTGTAGTCGTCGCCACCTCACACAGCATCGTGAACCCCATCCGGTCCAAGCTTGCCTCATGCGTCGTCACCCAGCGTATCGCACCGTTGCCACTCTTCTCCAGCAGCTCTAGAGCGAACACCCGAGAAGACTTACGGTAATGAATCAGGCAAACCGACTTTCCCTCCCACTTTCCGATCCCAATGGTGTCGGAGCGATCGATGTTCATTCTTTCCGGCGGACGGATGATCTGCGTGCACTTGGTCCTCAGGTCGAAAGCGACGACGTACCGATTAATCATCATGAGCGGTCCCGGAGTCGACACCCAGAATATGGTCTCGTCGTAGACCACCGGGTGATCCAAGTCTATTGCGGCCCCTCCAAAGTCGAGACGCTTGTCCATCGTCCACATCTTTGCCACCGAGTCGTAGACCTGGCAGCGGCGAAACGATTTCCACTCCGAGGTTGGTGAGAGGTAGACCAGCTTGTAGTCTTTCATCACCTTCTCTCCGTCGTTCATGAAGGTCACTGCCGCGATGCCACCCTCCAGACACATGTCCGATGGTGCGGGTAGATGACACCGAGTCCTACGTGCCGGGTTGTAGACAAATAAACTATGGGTGGTAGCACGGCGGTTGTCGTGCCTGACGAAGACAAGGCCATCAGCTGACCCAAGGATGAAGCCATTGTTCTTGCTCAGGAATTCGCCAAAGGTTCTGGGCACGCCGGCGCAGGGGTCAACGTGGAGAAAGGAGTCGAAGGAACTATAGCTCTTGATGAAGAATCCGGAGACGGCTTTGCAGAGATCTGATTGTGAATGGAGGAAATCAGACTTTTCCGAGAGCTCGTGGAAGGACTTACAGACAGGTTGGAGTCTGAAGAATGTCTTCGCGGGGAGGTAGGACAGGATCTCTTCGTGCAAGTCGTCGGGAAGCCGACAGCTTCCGGTTACGGGCTTCTTCTCGCCCACGATGCCGATCTCGAGCGGAGGGTTCATCGCTGCAGCAAGAAATCGAGATTCGAAAACTGTATAAGAAATCTCACTGTGTATATATAAACACACTTTAAACGTATATATATATATATATATATATATATATATATATATATATATATATATATATATATATATATATATATATATATATATATTATATATATCTATCTATCTATCTATCTATCTATCTATCTATCTATCTATCTCTCTCTCTATCCCTCTCTCTCCATATATCTATATATATATATATATATATATATATATATATATATATATATATATATATATATATATATATATATGTATATATATATATATATGTATATATATATATATGTATATGTATATATATGTATATATATATATATGTATATGTATATATATGTATATATATATATGTATATATATGTATATATATATATATATGTATATATATCTATATATATATGTATATATATATATATATGTATATGTATATATATGTATATATATATATATATGTATATATATATATGTATATATATACATTTAAATGTATATATATGTATATATATCTATATCTCTATGTATATATATGTATATATCTATCTATCTATCTATCTATCTATCTTAACATTGGTCTTTTTTTTTTACATGAGTTGAGTGCAACGCGAAGACACACACGTTGAAAGATGCATGCCTCGTTAGCAGCTCGTGTAGACATTTTTCTCTTTATTTTGGTACTTCAACATCACCAAGAAATCATATTTTGGTCATATTGTCTATCTCTGCAAGTTATATGTGCTCATTATTGTTTCTGAGTTTCGTAAGCAATTTATTTTTTGTGATGCATACATACATACTTTTTACCATTTATAAACAGGGATGTTTTTTGTTGGGGCCATACTCGATTGAAAATCCAATTGGGGTCTGAATCTGATAAGCTTATGGATCCAAAATGAGGAGGACCCGTACCTAAGATTCAGATCGGACATTCTAATTTATGTATCATCGGGTGGGTGAGATATAGGATCGATACTTGATCCTGTACTGTTAATGGATCCAAAATTTTAGGTTGGACTTCATATCTTGTATGGAGCCACGAGGGTTATGGGCATTCCTATCCCCATAAGACATGCAAACCACAGCAGCTTTCCTTTTCTGCTTCATTCTTACGTGTGTTCGAAACAAGCATTCCTCCGTTGGAAGGCTAAACATTTCTTTTCTCCCATTGGCATCCTCCCAGCCGGCGGTGTAATGGGATGTGTGAAGAGCGGCAGCCAGAAGTCATTAGTTGCCGGAGGGGTATCGGCTGCGTTATTGTGTCACGTGTACACCCAGCTTCCAGAACGACCTTTATACACATCATCCCTGGGGTTAGGGGTTCTACCATGGCTATTCTGCTCAACACCGGCTATATCTATCTTTTTCCCCCTTCTCCTTATGCTTAACCTGCCTGTTTTACTTATCAGGTACGTCTGTGACTCTTCTAGCTGTAATGGGGTCTCGTAACAACAAGTCTGGAAAGGTATTCCCTGCAGGTGTCGTTTCTCTTGTGTCCTTGATAATGGCCGGTGGCTATCTTCATGGAATTCTGCGTAGCAGTAAAACATTGTAAGTTTTGAATAGTCTTCTTCGTGTTCTTCATGGACATGCAGTAACTTCATCTTCATGGAATTCTGCGTAGCAGTGAAACATTGTAAGTTTGAATAGGCTTCTTCATGGACTTGCAGTAACCTTTTCTTTTATGCAGCTTGACTGTGTTCTTCTCTACCCAGTCACAGTTTCTACTGTGCAAGAACTTGCATAATTTGGATGCAGTTTTGCTAGGAAATAGAACATTACATCAACAATGTTCACGGCACCAAAACTCATAAAAGAATGCGCATAATTATTATTTTCATCATTAGGTTCTCTAAGGTTGTCAATTGTAGATGCTCGATGGTTTGCTTCACGAGCACATGGCCAATGGCCAATTAGATCTTTCAAACAGGTTCTTCTAATGCCATATCCATGCTCTCTTGATGGTTTTGTCGAAAGGTCTAATTACATATTAATCTTTGTAATTATTTATTATTTATATTTTAATTTTTATATTTTAAAATATTACATTAAGATATCTATATTTACGAATATTTACAAAAGTAAAACATTTGATCACGTTACTCTAAGAAAGAGAAACCGAAGAAAATTTTTCATGCTATTTTGTGTCTCTCTACGGTAATGCATATATATATATATATGACAGGGAAAAAGTCTCATCAGGTTGTTTCCAACAGCTCCTCTTCCTGACCGCATGGCCGAAGCCGAAGCGTATTAGAGTAAGGGATCAACGGTGGGTAATGGGCATCCCAGCGATGCCAGCTTCTTGAGTTTTCCATACTTTATATATCATAGCTATATGCCTCGCTTTGTATGGTGAAAACAAGTAACGTCACTCAGCATGATGGAGCTCACGTCGGGGGGGGGGGGGGGGGGGGGGTGGGGTTCCCTGAACCCTATCTGGCCCAAGCTCACCTCATGCGCCATCACCCATCCTGGCGGACAGTCGTTTGTCTTCCTCAGCAGCCACAGTCCGAACACCACCCAAGTACACATTTCCTAATGGATTAGGCACAGCGACTACCCAGCTTCATCGGACCAACGAAGTCCATGCTATGGGTGTTGTTGAGCGTACCGCCCATTCCAACGATCTGAGATTTGAAAGAATACGACTGTCCAAGAGGGAAGGGGGTAATTACCGTACCCCGAGCCGCAGCAGGAACACGTTACCCTACTTCTTCGCCATGCCCACGAGGTTCCGGTGGTTGAGGTCGTTGCCGACCTGTAGCCAGTTTCCGAAGATAGGGAAGGAGACGGGGCCTGGAGGGGCGCCATTGGAGCCGGAGCGGGAGAATACGAAGGAGAGAAAGAAGAGGAGGGGATGAAGAGAGAGAAGGAAGGGAGATTGATCAGGGCACAGATGCTTGGCTGCGTACGTGCAGGCAACTGCCGCAAGGGTGAGCATGGCCAACTTTGTGGTGGAGGCAGCCATTGCGATGGTCGTTGGCTTCCTTCTTGTTGCCAGTGCTGGTTGGATGCAAAGGAGGGAGAGTGGACGGTGATTTATATGCCAAGTAAGCGGTGGTGGTTCGCTCGCCCGCCCGCCGCACCTCCCGTTCAGCTTTCTTGTTGAAGTTTCCGCGTCCCACCACCGTGCCTGCATGGATGTATATGCACACGTTCTTGTCATCCTCTGCATCATCTATCGACACAGCTTTCTTCTTTAAGGACCGATTGCAATATTCATCAACTCTTTCCATGAAACTATATATATTTCATATTTATTGTATTACAATAAAGTGAAAATAATATATATCATTCTTCATATATTTTTATGAAAGTGACAACGAGTAATGACATTTAAAAGTTACTATTTCAGACATCATATAAAAACAGTAGTTAATTATTAGATTTAGTGTGATCCATCAAATCACTCTCCTCCGTTACACATTATCCATGACATCTAACTTGCCGAGAAAAGAAGAGGGAAAAGGTAGCAGAGGTTACTTGGTGTTGGGGGTTTTAGCATCATCACATTTCGAGATTTCGGTACCTTTTTTTTTTTTTTGCCGGATAAGACTTCCTGAGATCTGACTACTGAATTGCTCAGAATCATCCGACGATGAGTGATCTAATTCTGAAGTTGCATGAGTTTTTTTTCTTCAAATCTAACAACAGATATAATTCCATTAGAGATTCTTATCTGTTGGGCACATAGCCCATTAGTTCAGCCCATATCAGTATTAATTTTTTTTTCTTTTAACGTAAACCTTAACTTTGTTTAATCTAGACGTGTGACAGGTAAGGTTGAAAAAAAGAGGATTGTGGACGTGGTTGAGAAGAAAAAAAAAAAAAGAAGAAACTGAAATAGTAGCAATTAAGGGCAAAAACAGAAAAGAAAAAAAGAGAGAGGAAGAGGACGAGGATAACTCAGAGGCTGTTCTCAATTATTAAATCAGTTTTATAATTAATTCTTACTATGATCACTTATGGAATTTTTTGGATATTATGCACTGTAACGTAATCGCTTGGGTTTTGTACAAGAGATTATGAGATTTATACATTTATTATTTTTATAGTGAATTTTCTCTAGCTTATCCCATGATTTTTACCCTTCGTGTTATAGAGATTTTTTCACGTAAATCTTGATATTTCATGTAATTGTGATTGTTGTTTAATTCCATTATACCTCCTAGTATTTTTTCATATACAAATATTTTATCACATCATTATCGACCTTCGGGTGCATAAACAAATATGGATGATGAACTATGTACAGTGATACGGAAGTTGGTAGGAACAACCTCTGTAAATGATTTGTAAATTTTGGATCCATGGCCTGGTTTTTTTTGTAAAATTGGTAGGAACAACCATTCTTGTCTTTTAGTTATTTGCTTTGGTTTTGTACTCATCTTTTTTATTGTTCATAAATAATTAGTATTGAGACCTCTGAATCCACCGAAGGGGAAGGCATTGTTCATCTCGGTATCCTTCATGGTTTGTGTGGTTCGGATAGGCATTGTGCTGATCTCAGTGATGCTGCCATCTTGTGTAGTTGATGAATCCTATGGATGGGTTTCAATGTTTGTGTAAACAACCTTAAGCCGTGGCCTTGGGGTCGATGCGGTTGGGTCCGGGGCCGAATGATTGGGGATCTTCCTAGGACAGCCCTTGAGACTGCTGAGGTGGCCGACTACAGTGGTTCAATTGTGACGAGGTCACCATTTCCTCCGGAAGGGGGCTCCTCGCCTGGACGTTCTGCGGGAGGCCTCCGTCTTCGCACCTACACACAGGTCGGGTCAGGAGAGCTCAGCCCGACCCCTCCGACGATCAAGTCAGTGGATGATCTTGGGGGTTTTTATCTTTTTTTCCTCCCTTCCCGTTTAGAACATGAGGATCTTTATAAGGAAGCTTACTGTTTCCTAATGCACCCGCTTGCAGGGAGCAGGATCGTATTCCTGATAACGTCTGATAGCGGTGTTGGCGTGACGTGAAGGATCGAGCCTGAGCAGGATGTTAATGTGTCTCGGTCGGTGTTCCGGTCTGTTTGACCAGGTGGTGTCAGGGCAACCGGGGCGTCATCTGGGGCAGTTGACGTCAGCCCGAGTCTTAACATTATTATTACCCTCATCATATTCCCCCTCCCCCCCCGAAGGAAGCTATGCATCGGTTGTTGTAAAAAGGGAGTCCGAGGCATGACTTCAGCTTTAAGAGACCATCCCAACTGGGCGGTTGTCGGTCCGTTACCAAGGGTGTGGGAATTGTGGAGTTTAGTAACTAAGGAGGGTTGGATGTGTAGCGGTGGCCCTGGGTAGTGTGTAGCCGAGGAGCGCGACTCAGGTGGGCAGACCACGCAGAGGTAGTGGTCTCGGGCAAAATGCAGCTGAGGAGCACGACTCAGGTGGGCAGGCCACGCAGAGTAGTGGTCTCGGGCAACATGCAGCCGAGGAGCACGACTCAGGTTGGCAGGCCGCGCAGAGGTAGTGGTCTCGGGCAACATGCAGTCGAGGAGCATGACTCAGGCAAGCAGGCCACGCAGGCGTGGTCTCGGTCAACACGTAGCCGAGGAGCACGACACAGGCGGGCTGCGGCCGAGGGGTATGGCTCAGGCGGGCAGGCCGCGCAGGCGTGGTCTCGGGCAACATGCGGCCGAGGAGCACGGCTCAGGTGGGCAGGTCGCACAGGCGTGGTCTTGGTCAACACGCGACCAAGGAGCACGGCGCAGACGAGCTGCGACCGAGGGGTATGGCTCAAGCGGGCAGGCCGCGCAGGCGTGGTCTCGGGCAACATGCAGCCGAGGAGCACGGCTCAAGCGGGCAGGCCGCGTAGTCGTGGACTCGGGCAGTCTGCGGCCGAGGAGCACGTCTCAAGCGAGCAGGCCACGCAGGCGTGGTCTCGATCAACACGCGGTCGAGGAGTACGGCATAGACGGGCTGCGATTGAGGGGTATGGCTCAGGCAGGCAGGTCGCGTAGGCGTGGTCTCGGCCAACATGCGACTGAGGAGCACGACACAGGCGGGCAGGCTGCGCAAGCGTGGTCTCGGTCAACACGCGGCCGAGGAGCACGACGCAAGCGGGCTGCGGCCGAGGGGTATTGCTCAGGTGAGCAGGCCATGCAGGCGTGGACTCGGGGCAGTCTGCGGTTGAGCCGTGTAGATACAAAAGGGGTTAGGTCGAGGCTAACTGCGAGCCGGGAGGCGGTCAAGTAGATACTGAACCTTCGCTCTGAAGAGACTAAGGCAGGGCCTAGATTTCTTTTCACGAGGACTACATCGGATAGCCACCGCGGGTACTTGACCTCTTCTATGGAGTCCGCTGCCAAAAGTCATCCCTTCTCCTCACAGCCACCCAGGCCTCTGCCGCGATGTACTGGTTAGCCCGCTGGAGCATATCTGGTACCGTGGTGGGGGGTCGCTCCACGAGGGACCAGAGGAATCTGGAAGGTCGCAGGCCTATCATAAACGCATGCTTTAACAGAGAGGGATGAGCGTCCGGCAACCCTCGGATTTGTGTTGTAAAGCAATTCACAAAATGGGAGAGGGGCTCGTCCTCCCGTTGGTTAAGTCCGAGGAGCAGTGCAACAGACGGCTTTGGCTGGGCATAGGCCAAGAAGTTAAGCTCGAAGTCTTTGACGAGCTGATCAAAGGAGGCGATCATCCCGGTCTTCAGAGCGCTGTACCATGTGCGGGTTGGCCCCCTCAGAGTCGTGGGAAACACCCTACACATCAAAGAGTCAGAGGTTCCATACAACGCCATTTGGGCACGGAAAGCGGCTACGTGGTCCGCTGGGTCGGTGGCGCCGTCATATGCGTCCAAAGAGGGGAGCCAAAATTTCGGGGGGACTGTCTGATCTTGTATCTCGGGCGCGAACATACACCCTTGGTGTGCGTGCTCCCCGAGCTCTCCCTTTGACCTGCGAACCTCCTTCTCCACTTTGTCGAGCCGCTGACTGACAAAGCGTAGCTGGGCTCGTAGGGAGTCTGTTGAATCAGAAGACAATGCCTCGGGTTCCAGGCGACCGCTCGGGTTTGCCATCACTCGATCCCCGAGTGGGGCCGATCGGACCCGAGGCGAAGTGGGGAGCTCCAGAAGTGGCGTGTGGGCCCGAACGGGCGGCTCCTATTACTGCAGTGGTTGGATCGTAGGCGGGTGCGCCGGATGAGAAACGAGCGAGATAATGGTTTGCACCATACCCGTCAGAGCTTGGACTTGATGAGCGAGGTCCTGAAAGGCCTCGGATGACACAGGCGACGGGTCGGCTGGGGCTCCTTCGGGCGGCGACCAGCCCGGTTCGTTGAATAACCGCCAATGGTGCTTTGAGGTCGCGACGGGGTGCTCAGCTCGAGGTTCTTCACGTAGGGGATCCTAGTCATAGGTGCCCAGCAAGCCAATCACGTGAGTGATGGCACGTGTTACTTGATACAGAATCTTTTTGCTTATTATATTTTGGCGTATATCACTTTATAACTATTGCATATGTGCATATATATTGTGATGTCCTTGGATTTGTGCAATGGGAATCGGATTGTGATGAGATCACGATAATGAGATCGATTCACCTTTAAACACATATCCTAAATAATCCCGGTCATAGGTTACTCGAGAGGGACATCGTGATAACCGGATAGACTGGTGTACTGTATACCCGTCCATATGATGGATGCAGCTGGTCTCATAGCTGCTCGTGTAGGGACACTAGGGATACAGTACAGGTGCTCATTGGAGAATGAGTTCACTGATTGATCCGCTTACGGAATGTTGGATGGTTGATGATGCCTTATTGTCAGACAGCGATTCCGTAGTCCTAGTGGTGTATCTGGTCCTTAGACTTGAGACACCAAGGATGTCCTGTATGAGTGCTCCACTCTTTGATACCAGACTTATAGGTTTGGCTGTCCCAGATCTAGTACAGCTGGTCATTGGGAGTGGTAGTCGACCTTACGAGGGCTATTGAGTGTCGATAGAGGATCATCCACTCTCGGCGTCATGAGAGGAATATCTCATGTGTTCTTGCTCAGACAAATCCCTGGCCAGGGTCATTCGGGTTGAGAGAGAAAGAGTTCTCCGGGAGAATCCGATTAGAGCGAGACTCGAGTAGAAACCGTATGGGTCTGACAACACCATGCTCGATATACGGTCTCTGGGATATTAGATGGATGAGGGACTATAGGTACACGGTAACTGAGGACAGACAGGTCCAATGGATTGGATTCCCCTGTATCGTCTGGGGACTACGGCGTAGTGGCCTAGTACGTCCGTAGTCGATGAGTCAAGTGAATTATTATAGAGATAATAATTCACTGAGTTAGAAGGAGTTCTGACAGGTATGACTCACGGCCAGCTCGATATTGGGCCTAGAGGGTCACACACATATGGTAGGCATTGCGATGAGTAGAGGTTCAGATATGAGATATCTGATGGAGCCCTTGTCTTATTGGATGTAGATCCAATACCCATTAGGGCAGGACCCATTAGGGTTTGACAGGGGATCTCTATAAATAGGAGGGATTCACAGCCTCATAGGCTAGAGTTTTTGCTTGCCTTTCCTATTCTCCTCTCCCTCTCCACCGGAGTTTTGAGGAGCGTCGTCGCAACCCTGCTGTGTGGATCACCGCTAGAGAGGAGGACGCTTGACCTCCTTCACCCTCTTCTAAGGATCTGCAAGGAAACAGGGATATACGATCTCCCTAGGTAACACAATCTACTCTATACGCAGTTTTGTGTTTCGCGGATTTTGCGCACCAATCTTCGCACGACGACGAACATCTTTTTGGGAATCAGGGATTTTGTTTTTCTTGTTCTTCCGCTGCGCATATGATGTCGCCCCCATGATTTCCCAACAGGGGATGTTCCCCCGGAGCTCCGATCGGGTGTGACCCCTCAGCTGCGAGCTCGTCTGAGTCAATCGGGCGATCCCTTGACATTCGGGCCCTCCTTCTAGCGCCAAAATGTTAGTGTAAACAACCTTAAGCCGTGGCCTCAGGGCCGACGCGACTGGGTTCGAGGCCAAATGATTGGGGATCTTCCTGGGATGACCCTTGAGACTGTTGAGGTGGCCGACTACGGTGGTCCAATCGCGATGGGGTCACCGTTTCCTCCGGGAGGGGGCTCCTCGCCTGGACGTTCTACGGGAGGCCTCCGTCTTTGCACCTGCACACAAGTCGGGTCGGGAGAGCTCGACCCGACCCCTCCGACGATCAAGTCCGTGGATGATCTTGGGGGCTTTTATCTTTTTTTCCTCCCTTCCTGTTTAGAACACGAGGATATTTATAGAGAAGCTTACTGTTTCCTGATGTGCCCGCTTGCAGGGAGCAGGATCGTATTCCTGGTAACGTCTGACAGCGGTGTTGGCGTGACGTGAAGGATCGAGCCTGAGCAGGATGTTAATGTGCCTTAGCTGACGTTCCGGTCTGTTTGACCAGGTGATGTCAGGTCAATCGGGGCGTCATCTGGGGCAGTTGACGTCAGCCCGAGTCTTATGGATTGTGTGAACTGATCCTGAAGACATCTCGGTTGGAAAGGCCCTCAGATCGGGTGTAGTGCCTCTTATTCTGAATCATCATCGGGTGATCGATGGCAATAAGTATCCTAATTAAATTCATAGCTACGAGTATGTTCAGTGGCATAAGAAATTCATGAAAAAGAATGTTTGATTTGGTATATTAGAATGAGAAATTATTGTGGTTTTATAATATATATATATATATATATATATATATTGTGAATCAGAAAGAAAGAAAATTTCTTGAATCTCCCTTTTATGACTTAAAGCATGCAGTAAGTATTATTTAGTATGTTATATTTCTTTTTTTTCTTACATTTCAAAGCATTATTAGTTTTTGTACACTGATAGTATGTTATTCGATTTCTCCTCTCTTGAAATCGAACAAATCCCAAAAAGTTATATAGACAAGATGTTGCCTATCTAAGATTGTATAGAGTGCAGATTGGTTTTAGTTGCAGAATGACAAGATGTTGTTGCTCGACAGGGAACGCGTGCATGCATATGAATCAACTAAACAATCCTCTTCTCTTTCAGGACATGAACTTTTTCTTGCACAACCTGTTTACTATGCATTACTAAGTCAAAGTGAATTTGTCTATGATATGTTATACCTTCTCATAACAATTTTAATATTGTCTCCTAAGAAATCATTTCTTGCTGTTTCATTCACAATGGCAGAAAATTCTACTAACAAAAGACCCTCTATTTAATGATATTTAATCGCAGCATTGGACACATGAAAGACAAAATTTTTCATTCAACTTCTCTTCTCTTATCTACGAACAGTTCCTCTTCTTCACCGCATGGCCGAAGCGTATTAGAGTAAGGGATCAACGGTGGGTAACTGTATCCCATCGATCCCAGCTTCTTGAGTTCTCCATCCTTTATATCATAGCTATATGCCTCGCTATCTACGGTGAAAACAAGTGACGTGGTCATCGCCACCTCTCTCAGCACGACGCAGCTCACGTTGCGGGGTTTCGTGAACCCTAACTGGCCCAAGCTCACCTCATGCACCCTCACCCATCCTGGCGGACCGTCGTTTGTCTTCCTCAGCAGCCACAGTCCGATCACCCAAGTACACGTTTCGTAATGCATTAGGCACAGCGACTTCCCCTCCCACATGCCTATTCCGATCGTGTCCGAGCGGGCGACGGCTGCTTCTTTCGGCAGAGGGATGATCTGCGTGCGCTCCTTCCTCACATCGAAGCCGACGACATACTGGTCGATCTCGTTCGAGAACGAATTTGACGATTCCCAGAACACCACGTCGTCGCAGATCACCGGGTGCTCCAAATGTAGTTCCAACCGACCGAAGTCGAGTTCCTTGTCCATCGTCCACACCCTCGCAGACGAGTCATAGACCTGACAGCGGTGCAACTTGCTCCTTACTGAGTGCCGTGAAAGGTAGACCAACCTGTAGCCTTTCGTCACCTCATCTCCATCGTTCAAGAATCTCACCGCGATGCCACCCCATTTACAATTCTTGCCCGGCGGGGAGGGTAGCTTGCACCGAGTACCACGGACCGGGTTGTAGACGCATAAGGCACCATCTGTCTTATGCAACAGAAAGACGAGGCCACCAGCTGACCCAACGATTTTGCCTTTGCGGAACAAGAATTCGAGGCTGCTTCTGGGCACACCGGCGTAGGAGTCAACGAGGCAGAAGGGTCCAGAAAAGGCGCTGTCGTGGGGAAAGAAGCCGGAGATGACATTGTTGTGGTACGACTGTGAAAGGAGAAAATGAGAATCTGATGAGAGCTGGCGAAAGGTCTTGCAAACAGAGAGGAGCCTAAAGAAGGTCTTTGCTGGGAGGTAGGAGAGGATCTCTGCCAGCAAGTTATCGGGAAGGGGACGATCGCTACTTCCGAGGTTGATGCTATGGGTGCTATTGAGCGTACCATCATCCATTCCAACGATCAGAGATTTGAAAGAGTCCAACTTATTGTCCATTATATAGAGAATAGAGAAGGACGATGACTCTTAGTGTCAGAAGATATCGAACTTTTATCATCTGAAACAGAGAAATGTTTCGAGGACCGATTACCATATTCATGGACTCTTTCCATGAAATTATATATATATATATATATATATATATATATATATATATATATATATATATATATATGTTTCATATTTATTGTATTACAATAAAGGGAAAAACATATCATTTTCATATATTTTTATGAAAATGACAATAAGTAATTACATTTAATATTACCATTTCAGACATCATATGAAAATAGTAGTTAATTATTAGATTTAGTGTGATCCTTCTAAGCACTCCCTCGGTTAGACATTATCCATGATATTGCCAAGTTAATGATAAAATTGATTTGAATTAAGAGCCTTAGTTATCACTAAGATTAATAGATAGTGAAAAGATAATTAAATTGCTCACGATGCCTCATATCACTACTTTTTCCTTATTCAAATAAAGAAAATAATTGTCTGAAAAAAAAAAGTCATTTTTAGTTTCAAAATTTTTAGATAAACATAAGGATGCTAAAGATAGAATAGTTGTGCGAGGGATTATTTTACTATAGATTTTGAATGTTTTAGGGTATTTTTAATTTATGGAATTGCTAATTTATAAGGAATCTTGAAAAAAAGAACCTGTTGGTGGATTGATGCGCCGTGGCTGATGAGTCAGCACGGCCTGGTCCACGGGGCAATGTCAGGAGTCTCTGGTCGGTTGAGCTGGCTTTCAAGATCGATCAACCACCACTTTGATTGTCGGCAGCAGGGTTTGATAAGCGCCTTCTAGCCTGCGGATGACAGCTTCCCTGCAAAAAAGACCGTCGTCGGGTGTCTTCCGACTTTGGTCCCTCCGATGATTTAGTAAGTGGCGGGCTGGATGATCTTTTTTCTTCCCCTCCCCTCCCTAGGTCGGATGCCGGCCTAGGGTTTTTATACTACTGTACGAGGGTCGGTCGTACGCGAGTGTAGCAGCCGGTCCTCGGGAGGTGAGGTGGTACCTTTGTGTGGCCGCCGCCCGGGACGCGCGGAACGGCGCCATGCGGAGCCGTTCCGAGCTTTCCGGGAGGGGATGTGCCGAGCGACGCCTTAGTACGGTCTCGAGCTGATTGCGTGGGGATGCTCCTGCTTTCCTGGCTGTAGCGCCATTTGTCGGAACGTTGTGGCGTGCCAATCGAGGCGTGCCACGGGGTCTTCGAGAGGGCGAGAGGCGTGCCTGGGTCGGAACGTTGTGGATGTGTCGATTGCTTGCGAGGGGACGTTGGATCGGCTCGTCGTGAGGTGGTTCTGCGATATTGGTGGGTCGTTGGTCCGAGGACCGAGCTGTGTGATTTGAATTAGAGATTAGCGCCGAGGGCCGAATAACTGATCTCAGGCTCAGGTTTTTGGTCGGCGAGTCGCAAGTCGGGAATTGCTTTGGAGTATTTCGATCAAATAGCTTGTGTCGACGTGGTTGATGAATCCGAGCCGGTGAGTCGCGACTCGAGCAACGGGCCATTGTCGCAAGTCGGGAATCGATCTGGAGTGACTCGAGGAACGAACCGAACCGGCGTGTCGCAAGTCGGGATTCGATCTGGAGCGACTCGAGCAATGAATTGAAAGGGCGAGTCGCAAGTCGGGAACTGATCTGGAGTGACTCGGGCAATGAACTGGGTCGGCGAGTCACAAGTCGGGAACCGATCTGGAATGACTTGGGCAATGAACCGAAAGGGCGAGTCGCAAGTCGGGAACCGATCTGGAGCGACTCGGGCAATGAACTGAAAGGGCGAGTCGCAAGTCGGGAACCAATCTGGAGCGACTCGGGTAATGAACTGGGCCGGCGAGTCACAAGTCAGGAACCGATCAGGAACAACTCGGGTAATGAACCGAAAGGGCGAGTCGAAAGTCGGGAACCGATCTGGAGCGACTCGGGCAATGAACTGGGCTGACGAGTCACAAGTCGGGAACCGATTTGGAACGACTCGGGCAATGAACTGGGCCGGCGAGTCACAAGTCAGGAACCGATCTGGAATGACTCAGGCAATGAACCGAAAGGGCGAGTCGCAAGTTGGGAACGGATCCGGAGCGACTCGGGCGATGAACTAGGCCGACGAGTCACAAGTCGGGAACCGATCTGGAACGACTCAGGCAATGAATTGGGCCGGCGAGTCGCAAGTAGGGAACCGATCTAGAACGACTCAGGCAATGAACCGAAAGGGCGAGTCGTAAGTCGGGAACCGATCTAGAGCGACTCGAGCAACGAACTGGGCCGGCGAGTCACAAGTCGGGAACCGATCTAGAACGACTCGGGCAATGAACTGGGCCGGCGAGTCACAAGTCGGGAATCGATCCGGAACGACTCGGGCAATGAACCAAAAGGGCGAGTCGCAAGTTGGGAACTGATCTGGAGCGACTAGGGCAATGAACTGGGCCAGCGAGTCATAAGTTGGGAACCAATCTGGAACGACTCGGGCAATGAATTGGCCCGACGAGTCGCAAGTCGGGAACTGATTTGGAGCGACTCGGGCAGTAAACTGGGTCGGCGAATCGCAAGTCGGGAACCAATATGGAACTACTCGGGCAATGAACTGGACCGACGAGTCGCAAGTCGGGAACCGATCTGGAACGACTCGGGCAATGAACCGAAAGGGCGAGTTACAAGTCGGGAACCGATCTGGTGCGACTCGGACAATGAACTGGGCCGGCGAGTCACAAGTCGGGAACCAATCTGGAACGACTCGGACAATGAACTAGGCTGGCGAGTCGCAAGTCGGAAATCGATCTGGAGCGACTCGGGCAATGAACTAGGCTGGCGAGTCGCAAGTCGGGAACCGATCTGGAGTGACTCGGGCAGTAAACTGGGTCGGCGCTGGTTCTGGAGGGAGACTCGCATGCGGAGCCATTCGCCATGCGGCGCTGGTTTTGGCGGGGGATTGTGTCACGCATGGAGCCATTTTCCACGTGGCATGCCAAGCGGGGCGGCACTGGTTCTGGCGGGAGACCTCTTGCTGTGAGTTGCCTTTTGGCGGGAGATATTAGGTGACGAGGCATTTCTGGCATGATCTCCAAGACTGGCGAATCTGGGAAATCCAAGGAGTCATGATGGCTTTGAATGTCGCGACTGTCTCTATCCTTGGAAAGCTCAATCGTCACCCTCATGGTGGATCGACATGCTCTTTATAAGCTCCTTCCAGAGGGGTTTTCACCATTTTTGCTCAAGTGCTGTCACCTTGCTTGGCCGCCGTAGCCTTGTTTGCTCCTCCGTTCAGCGACCCAGCTTCTCCCTCCCTACTTCGAGGTCGGGATGTCTTCGCCTTCTTCTTCTTCGACTTCTTCTTCTTCCGGGGGTGTGCCTCTAGAGGCCGTGGGAGGTTCTGACGTGCTTGCTAGTCTCAAGCTGTGGCATGATGTAGACTCGGTGGTGACCGAGGAGCTTCTGGGGGAGCTTCGGGATCGTTATTGCATCCCGGAGTGTTATGGCCTTATTGCCCCTCGGTCAGGTCAGCGGTCGTATGATTAGTTTCCCCAGGGATTTGGGCTGACGGTGGGTGCCCTTGAGGCGGGGCTGCGGTTCCCGCTTCATCTCATTATAGAGGATTGCCTCCGTACATGGGGTATATCGCCGTCTCAGATGGCGCTGAACTCCTGGCGCTATTTGGTGGCATTCCTTGGGGAATGTCGTGCGGTCGGGATAGAACCATCTAGGGCTCTATTCCTGACCTGCTTTCGACTGTGGAGGGGGCGAGGTGGTTATTACCTGACCGCCCTCCTTCTAGCGCCAAAAATGTTGATGGATTTATGCGCCGTGGCTGATGAGTCAGCACGACCAAGTCCACGGGGCAATGTCGGGAGTCTCTGGTCGGTTGAGCTGGCTTTCGAGATCGATCGACCATCACTTTGATCATCGGCAGCGGGGTTTGATCAGCGAATTCTAGCCTGTGGATGACAGCTTCGCTGCAAAAAAGATCGTCATCGGGTGTCTTCTGACTTTGGTCCCTCCGACAATTTAGTCAGTGGCGGGCTGGATGATCTTTTTTCTCCCCCTTCTCCCTTATTTGGAGGAAGATCTCGGTACGAGATGTGTTCAGCGGGAGAGGCGGGGGCTTCGGGAGCAGTAGCTCGGGTCGGTCGGGCCTCCGCCGGGGTTGCGCTGGGACTGCTGAGGTAGCATTTCGGGATTGTTCGACCCTTGGCCTCTTTCCGTCCACACGCCTTCCTGCCACTAGTACTTCGGCGGCAACGTACTGGTTGGCGTGCTGGAGCATCTCAGGGATGGTTGTTGGGGGTTTTTCGATCAGCAACCAGAAGAACCTTGAGGGCTTCATCCCCATCAAGAACGCCTACATGATTAGAGAAGGGTGAGCGTCCGGGAATCTGCGGATTTCAGTGGCAAAACGTGCCACGAATTGGGAGAGTGTCTTGTCCTCACGCTGGGATAATGCAAGCAGGGTGGCCATGGAAGGCCTGGGTCGCATGCTGGCGAGGAAATTCTGCTCGAACTCCATGGCGAGCTGATCGAAGGATGAAACTGAGGACTGGCGTAGCCGACTGAACCACGCGCGTGTTGGTCCCCTGAAGGTGGTCGGGAATGCCTGACACATTAATGCATCGGAAGTGCCGAAGAGGGCCATCTAAGCCTGAAACGCGGCGACGTGCTCTGCAGGGTCGGAGCCGCCGTCGTATGTCTCCAATGCTAGCAGCCTGAAGTTGAGGGATACAGGCTTTTCTTGTATTTCCTGAATAAAGGGGGATCCGCCCGAGTCGCCCTTGATCGGCTAGCTCCGTGACTTCTGAAGCTCTCGCTGGAACTCGTCCAGGCGATAGTTGACCCGGGATAGTTGCATCCTGAACGAGTCATTCGCCGAGTCGGATGATATGGTGTCAGGCTCAGGGCGGGGCGGTGTGACCTGGCAGGGCACATGTGCACTCTGCTCGGGCGATCCTCTCGGGCCTGTCGTTCTGTCTCGGGCTTCTCCTGTCCCGACTTGCTCCTTGGCCGGCCTTTGCCGGGTAGGGTCGGTCGGGGTAGTTGCCAACTATACGATCTGGGGGATGAGTGGGACGAGAGTCTGCATCATCCCCGTTATTGCTTGTACTTGCTTGGTTAGGCTGAGAAACGCCTCGGGCGACACGGTCGAGGGTCCTGCAGTAATTCCGGGGGGCGACAACCGCGGGTCATTAAACAAGCGCCAGTAACGATCTGGCGTTGAAGTCGAGATTCCCCCGTCTCTGAGGATGGGGAGGTGCTGATCTCTGGGTCCGGCAGAGGGGTGACCGATCGATGGTTCTCCTTCTTAGAGGGCTCCCGTGAGATGCTCCTGCGACATGGCCCTCCTTCTAGCGCCAAAAATGTTGGTGGATTGATGCGCTGTGGCTAATGAGTCAGCACGGCCTGGTCCACGAGGCAATGTCGAAAGTCTCTGGTTGGTTGAGTTGGCTTTTGAGATCGATCGACCACCACTTTGATCGTTGGCAGGGTTTGATTAGTGCCTTCTAGCCAGCGGATGATAGCTTCCCTGCAAAAAAGATCGTCGTCGGGTGTCTTCCGACTTTGGTCCCTCCGACGATTTAGTCAGTGACGGGCTGGATGATCTTTTTTCTCCCCCTTCCCTCCCCAGGTCGGATGCCGGCCTGGGGTTTTTATACTACTGTACGAGGGTCGACCGTACGCGGGCGTAGCGATTGGTTCTCGGGAGGTGAGGTGGTACCTTTGTACGATCGCCGCTCGGGACGCGCGGAACGGCGCCATGCTAATATGAGCCTTAATTAAGAGTCTTAAAAATCAATCGACTTCAAACCATTTTTAGATAAATTAATTTGATATGGTAGATTTTGATTAGACGTTTCTTTTTTAAAATCAATAATATATGTATACATTGAAACTCTTATTTAAATTAAGTTCCCATCTGTCTCTGCACAGACACTGATGGACTGTAACAACTATTAAGAGGGAATTCCACAAGTTTGCATGGGGTGCCACTCCCTCGTTGAAAGTTTCAATGATTCGCGTTCCGCATCTCCGGGCGGAGCGGTAGGCAAAGGCTGCTCGACCCACGTGGCTTTTGCCGGGTCCGAGGGGTCTAAGCCTCCTGCTTAAGATTAGTCCACCCCTTCCTTTAGTGGATTACAAGTGGTGGGACGAATACTGCCCTCCATCCATCATGCATCGAAGCTCCCAATGCAATAATCTGAATGATTTAGATCGAGAAGAGACATGACCACTTAACATGCAACAATCGTGTTCGTCGTGTGGAAGGATCCAATGTGAGAAGCTAATTTAGAGGAGATAAGTCAGATGGTGGTGTGAGATTTTACGCATGAAAAGCTTAATCTGGAAGAGGCATGTCTTCGTTGTGCTCAAGTCAGAAAGAAAGAAACACCAAGAAGATCTACGAAGGGAGCAAAGGCTGTTTTAGTAAGTTGACGAGGCTGTACAAACGATGACGACGACGGACTTGGGGTTGGTGGAGACGAGGAGGCGGCGGAGGGCGGTGAGATCTAGGTCGTACACGTCGAACTCGAGCAGGTTGGCGATGGCGGCGACGAGGCTGGTCTTGCCCGTCCCGGGCGGACCGTAGAGGAAGTAGCCCCGCTTCCAGGCGCGGCCGACGCGGGAGTAATAGTTCCGGCGGCTGACGAACCGGAGGAGGTCGTCGCGGAGAACCGGGTCGATGGCGAGGGTGTCGAAGGTGGAGGGGTGGGAGAAGGGCGCGGGGGACCAGGGGTTACGGTGGTCGTCGCCGAAGACGACAGAGCGGTTGGTGTAGAGGCGGCGCTCCCGGGCCCGGAGGCGGATGCGCTCGGCCTCCGGGAGGACGTGGGGGATGTACTGGGAGCGGACGGCCTCGCGGTGGCGGCTGTGGAAGGAGAGCTCGAGGTAGCGGTGGTCCGAAGAGAGGGAGCTGCTGCGGATGGGGGAAGAGGAGGCAGAGGCGCGCTCCACGACGGAGCTCCACTGGAGGGGAATGCCTTGGAAGGAGTCGTGGGTGGTGTGGTAGGAGGGGAGGAGGGAGGGGGCAGTCGTGGCGCTTGGCGAGACGGACGACGCGGGCGTCGTCGAGGCAGTGGCTGCCGAGGTAAGCCTGGGCGGCGCTGTAGAGTTCATTGCTGCAGGAGCCGTCGTACTCATCGACGATGATCTTGAGGTCGGTGTCGAAGCGGGTCATGAGGCCACGGAGGAGGAAGCCGACGGAGTGGTGGAGCTCCGGGGGAAGGAAGTCCCTGTACGCCGTCCGGAGGAACACCAGCGTCGCAAACAACTGCCATATCGAGTTCCATTCCCACTCGAACGCCATCACTTGCCTCTCTCTCGATTCCTCCATCCATCAATCTATCGCCCTTCTTCTCTTATACGTCGCGATCGGGAAGACTGCATTTTGTCATCACGGTCGCGTTAGTGAGTGCTCGATGACGACGAGCCGGAAGTGGCGGACAGCTGACAGAATCGTGGAACACTGGGATTGGCCCACCTTGAGAGACAGTCTGCGGGTGCCATTTTGTCGCCATCGCAACATCGCTAGGGACTTTCGACCCAACCCATGTGCACCTGACTCGCAGCCTCCTGTACTTGAGAAACGGCCTCAGCCCGTGCCGAGACTGCAAGTGGAGCGCACGGAGGAAGAATGCCGGTCTCTCTATCTGAGACCGTGCAACGGGAAGGCAGGGCCAAGAAAAGAGCTACTTACTTGGAGGAGCGAGGCAGCAGCTTCGACGTTGCGGCATCTCTACGCTAGTCCTCGACAAAAGAGAAATGCCAGGATCCACGTCTTAACGCCGCTTTCGGCACCCTCCTCCATTTCCCCGGTGGACCAACTTTTCATCTCCTTTTTTCTGTTCTCGCTGCTCTGCTGAAAGCGTCGTCGGCAGTGGGCTGCGGACGACAACAAAGCATTAAATAACAGGTTAGTGTGGATGGAAAGAGAGAGAGAGAGAGAGAGAGAGAGAGGCACCATACTCGATCAACTTGTTCATTCAATCGGTCGTTGTCTCCAACTCCATTAGCCTTCTTTTGGTTTATTTTTCTCTTCCTTTTTTTGTGTCCGAGTCAAGAAAGGTTGTGTCCACAACAGACGAGGAGAATATGAAGGCTAAGGTAGACTCTTTTGCACGAGGCAAACTGTGTAGGGTTAAAAAGTAACTTAGATGTTCCTATCCTTCTTGGATGACATGGGACCTATAATTTTTGTTAAGGGGCGCAAACAACAAATTAATAGGTTAGGTTCTATTCTATTCAAACACATCCGCATCTGCCACTCTAGATAAGACATGGGCATGACCCTTCATGGATCAATCACGAAGAATGGTTATACGGCTTTACCTTTGAATCTACGTCAAAATGGTCAAAGTTACCATGGAAACTATCACAATCAAACTCCACTATGTATCATTAGACTCTTCAATTCTGTATCCATGTGAAATTAATCTTCCTGCCAACATTTATAATACAAACTCAATAAGAGACCTTCTTTCATGGGTCTCATTTTGCTTTCATAGGGGGCATATCAAAATTGTTCCTTAAGGCTTAAATTACCAAACTTGAGCTACTTTAATTGCAGGAGTAAATTCCAAATGGTAAAAATGGTTTGTATATATAAACGACTATTCAGGAAGAAATTTAGGCACTCTAACCAAACAATCTTATTGATTATTCTAACAAAAGTGAAAACAGCATGATACAGACTCCACTAAGCATCACAAATATACTCTTTTTGCTACTAGTTTTGGTTAAAGCAAAGGTATCTTTTTATTGACTTCCAAATCCATGAAACCATTACAGATAACAAAGCGATGACAAAGATCAAGCAGACAATTTGTACCTATTGCTGCTCGGTTGTGTTATCAAGGCTAGCCAAGAAACTGTACCACGACACAAGCGATGTTGTCAGAACTACCTCTTTGATAGGCCTCCTGTAACAGTTTCTTTGCTGCTTGTTCTGGATCTTGTAGGGGTTTGACAATAGCTACCACCTCCTCCTGAATTTGGAACCAAATGAAAAAGAAAGGGTTCAATCTTCGGAGATGATATTTCAGGTACCTTTTTTTTTTTTTTATTATTATCTTCTTTTAAAGTACCTCATTCGTGACAACATCCCACAATCCGTCACTTGCAAGGATGAGGAATTCGAGAGATCCATCAACCGCTTCCTCCTGCATTCAACAGTAGTCGAAGCAGTCAAAGGCATTACTGTCAGATGATGATATGTCTCGAGTCTTGAAGACAATAACATTGTAGGAATAAAGTGACAGGTCAGAGATCAAACATGAATTTCTGGATCTGCGACAACAAACTGTTTCAGGTGCCTATCACCAAATGCACGAGAAACGGCAAGAACACCACCGACACGCCATGTCCCTGCAGTTACAGTTGATCAGTATTTAAATAACGAAATGATCTAAACTGATAAAAACTGAGGGAGGAGATCAAGTACCAGCCCACATTACAAAGCCCCCAGCATCCTCAATCCTTTGCTCTCTCATCTGTTTGGTCAGGCTTGTGATCCCTTGAGACAGCTATAGCTGCAAAAGTAACAAAAAATAGCGTGAGCCGAGTTCCTAGTAAAGAACTAAACTTTTAAGAGGCTCAATCAATAATTCAATACAAGATTCTGGTGATTGTATTCTATTTCAGATACTGAATTTGTTAAAAACAGAACCTTCAAGCACATCCAGAGAAAATCATCTCCATATTATCACCATCAAAATAGAGTGATCGGTTTAATTATGAGAGCTCACATCAACCAAGTACCACAACAGGTTGATTTGCCAGGTCTCTGTTGTTCAAAGTACCAAGAACTGGCTTTTGACCATGATGCACGAGGGACAAAAGGTTTCTTTCTCTAAATTACCAAGCAATCAGAAGAATTGCCGTTGCAATCTACTGGACGAGCTAGAAGCAAAACTTGCTATATGGGGAACAAAAGACTTTTCTCTCTAAATTATGAAGCACCCAGAAGTTCGTTCGGTCAACTACTCTTATCATGATCAGAAAATTGCTTTTGCAACATACTGTAAGAACCAAGAAACAGAACTTGCAAGTAAAATGGGTGCTCTACAAGAAATTGCCACAACTGTTTGCCTCAGAAAAGGACTTTTTTGCAACTGATGCCATTGAAAAAGCAAGAATCAGATGTTTGTATCAAGAGGTTCATAGAATACATAAACTTTTGTATTAATTGAGCACAAGTTGAGATGCCAAACTCGATTTAACAAAGAAAATGTGGGGAAAAAAAACGAAAATTAGAACCACGAGCAGCTTTTTAATATGCTAAATAAAAAATCTTAAATAGTTACAATTTTCAAGATAACGGGATCGAGTGATGCAACAAATTCTAGATTGATTTTTGGACCCAATCAATTGAAATGAGAAGAGATTGCATGGATATCTTATAAAGAATACAGAACAACCACAACGGGCATAAGAACAAACATAAACAACAGGATTCAATGACAACAAGGATGTCAACAGCACCACAGAGTACTGTTTATTGCCATTCATAAATCAAACAGAAATTTGAATCTAGTTAGAAGGCAATAATCACAAACTAAAGATGACCACATATAGTATAATTGAACCATGAGATGAACAAATGGGCAAGCAAACATCCAAACAAAAGCAAATGGTAGATCACGGATAATGATTATGGAAATATATAAAATGTTAAATACCAAGCTCTACATACATGAGGGATGATTTTTTATAAAAATGTGTAAATTTGGCAAGAAAAAATAATGGAGACACAATAATATCTACCTAAAGTTCCGTATAAAATATATATTCTTTAACACTGAACAAAACAAATAATGGAGAAATATGCTTATAACTAGCTTCAAGATTAAGGAAACATCAACTTCCATTGTCAGCCTGTTTTGTCATTGGCGTGAATAATTAAACTCCTAATTGTTGAAGTCTACGATTAGATGGTTTTGACAAGGGTGAATTCCAGAATGCAAGAAATATAACCAAAAAAATGTGGACTGGAGAATAAAAGACCCTAGAATAATAAATCACACCAATAAAAATCCCATTTGTAGATTTCAAGACATGTCATACATCTAAAGTGGCACCAAAACCTACCATGTATGGCGCTAAATGGAAAGTTCCATCAATTAAGGAACAACACTCGAGCAATGAACAAAAAATAGTTCTTAGATCATACATTAAAGGCAAGATAACATGACTAAACTATTAGTATACAATTTCACCAGAAGTATCTAGCTATCAAATCACTGTAGCATCGATAAGCTGTAAAGACATTAAGTGCAATGGCTTATACAAGTAGCATAAAAAAGTGATTATTATTCTTTAAATAATTCTGTGTAAAAATTGGATAACTTAATATTAAGTTTCCAATCCTGTTTAACTTTCTAGTAAACTATTAATCTCCAAAATGTCAGTTCAAAACGAGTATATGCAATACGAGAGCGTGATGAACTTTAGTACCTCATCCATCATCAACAATTTAAATCCTCATTTATCATCATAAGTGTGCAGTTTCAGCCATTTCTGAAGATTTTTTTACAGGTTCAATTCTCCAAATCGAGGCTTAAATTCTGCGAATCCAAACAGGAATATGTTCTCTTTCTCCTTCCAGTATATACTTTTTTATATTACCAGATTTTTGAAGAATCTGAAACTATATGATTATTTGTTTCAATGTGTACAGTACACCGGAGACACAGAGCTACTATAGCATTTGGCAGGATCAAGAGAAGGCCACAAAACTTTGTTGGTCTAGAACCTACATATATCCTAAGAACCTAGATGTCACCGGAGTCACATTCTAAATATTGCTCTTAAATAGGTTGGGTTGTCAAAATACAGTTAGTAAGCAAAAAATGCAGTAAACTCCATCTAAATTAAGCCGGTTTAGTTCTAGATGAAGTACAGCAATCCATTACACATAATTGATGATAAGAGAACTGATTTCAGGATGTGGGGCCTACCATCTCCTCCTCTACATATGACAGCTCTAGAGTCCCCAACATTTGCAACGAGCAAACGATCACCAACAAGGACAGCTGTTGATGCAGTTGAACTCGCCTCTCGGTTCTGGCTGTTCTCAGATTTCAAATATTCTGCGTCCGTGTGGTTGTATGCATCAGCTGAAGGTAACAGCACAGATGAATTTCATAAGCCAAATATTATATTTCTTTAAAAGCTCTTTCATCGCACTAAATGCAAATCAGCACCACCTATAGCTGATTTTGTATCGGTAATGAACTTTGGATGCCTGAGTAAGTTGCCGAAGAGGTTTTGTTTAACATACTCTGCTACTTGGGCACCGCCATGACCTACACAACCACTCATCAAAGCATCAAAGTCTAACGTTAGGATATTGAATGTATAAGCAACTCTCCACGAGAGAAATTTACCCTAGAAAAGGATTGAAAGAAGCAAGTTAATGAATGGGTTTTCTACGTAAATTTTACCAAAAATTTTCAAATACAAAAGAAAAAAAGATAAGACATTCTAAACATAAACAAAGACAACAAAATACTGCAGAAATTTTACCATCAAAGACCCCAAACAAGCCAACAATTTCTCCATCAATGCTGTCAATTTGCGTCTCATAGAAGTCTTCCATTGAAGATCTTTTCCCCGGACAGCTTGCATACCCATAACCAAACTTCCCATCTTGACTGTCTTGAAAGAAATAAGCATGAGTTTTACTGTTAGATTGACACGCAAGAGTAGGATGTTTCTTTACAGTCTACTTTAGGCAACATATTCAACTGCAGATTCAAGCACCACAATTAACTGATAGGAAGCAGTTCTATGAGTTTATTCAGCGTAAAAGAATCATGTTTCCCATGTAAGTTCACACATCCATATCTGACGAACCATCTCATAATTTGTTTGTCAATTATTAAGGATCTAACTTATATTGAATTATTAAGGAATAAATGACTGTTTATACATAAAAAAAATAAATAAATCTCTTCCGATAACTAGTTAGTTTGTCTTCGAATTAGAACTCAAAACATATGAAGCGAATGCTAGCATAAGATCAGCTCGAAAATCGCACGAGATACGAAACATAAACAAATCTAGAAAAGAATATCGTAAGCCTTAATACGACTTCACAAGGAATAAACGAACGAGACCTGAGTCCTCCCCCGCTGACCGGAGCACCGTCTGCTTGAAGCCCGCTGATGGAGTTCAGATACCCCATCTTCCCTCCGAAATCTTCGCCCCCCAAACAAAGACCAAAGTGAGGGAAGATCCCACCGAAACCACCGAAACAAGAAGGCCGATCCAATCAGCCTGGAAAGAAACCCATGCCCGATTTCCTCACACTCGAATCAGCCGTCGATCCCCACCGCGACCAAATTCACCCCCTGCAATCGACATCCAATACCCCCTCCCCCCCCCCCCCCCCCCCCCCCCCTCCCACAAACGTTTACCACGTCGATCGACGGAAGCAATCTCGAAATCCAAAAAGAAAAGAGGGCAGATGAAGAGATCCTTCACCGAGAGACAGAGAGAGAGAGAGAGAGAGAGGAGACGCCGAGCTCTGGTTTCGATCGCTGGCAACGGGGAAGAAACGTCGAGGGAGGAAACAGCGGATTAATGGTGGGGGGAGGCGGTGGGTTTTCTAGAGATTAAAATGTATGAATGCGCATATGCTTAGGTCTCCATTTGGAACCCTAAATAAATAAATACACATGTGTCAAGAAAAATAACTTTAATTGAGCGTTAAAGTATAAGTAATTAAGTTTAATTGACTAAATCGAAGATCAAATTAGCAATATATGAGCATACATAACAATGCTATAATTAAAGGTTGTAATAAATCATACATACATTTGTGTGTGAGAGGTCACTTCTATCTTTTCTTTGCGTGCTTTGCATTGCTTATGTGGTTGCCATCACGTAACCGCATGCCATCGTGACACTTGTCGCTTGTTTGGGTGTTCTTTTCGATGCATGATTGCATTTCTCATGATATATGTATTTTTTTAAAGATTTTACATATATCATTCTTAAAAGATTCATAAAATCGATCCTAAATAATTAAGACTTCAAAAAATAAAAAAATTAAAATATTTAAAATTTATTATTTTAAAATAATAATAATTTTTTTAATCGACATCTAATAACTTTATTTTTGTGAGTTTCTCATTTAAATTCAATTTTTAAATATGATTATAACAATTTTTTGGTTTAACCAAACCGATTAAAATATTTTTACTTCTGGATTTTGAAGATTATATATAACAATTGAACTTTGTATTCATCTATCTTGGCTGGTTAAAACTATTTATAATTATTATGGATAAAAACTTGAGAATTTGGATGAACAAATGTCAAACGGGTTGAAATTTCTGCAATTGAAGACTGTATATACCAAAGGAGGAAGGATTGGCAATATATATATATATATATATATATATATATATATATATATATATATATATATATATATATATATATATATATATATATATATATATATATATATATATATATATATATATATATATCGAGAGGAAGCATAATATAATGCAGCTTAATTCCCGATGGAATTAACGTGATGAACACCGACATTTTCTCGGGCATAGTATATTAACATGATAGTGCTTGTTTTCTGGGGGATTTCCGATGAAATCCATGTGGGGAAGACGAGCACGTCGTTGATTTCGATCGGAAGCTGCGACGAGGATCGAAATGACTCAGGCAGTTGGCAAGTCAACGCCTCAATCCACCAATTTTTAGCGAGGATGAATGCGATGCAAATTTCCTGTTGCATTAATTTGGTGATATTATATATAAACACAACAATTTTTATATTTATTGACTATGTTTATTTAGATTTAGCCATGCAGTCAATCTCGGTAAGTCGATTGTCATTTGCCCCTCGAACAGCAATTTAATGCATATGAATGTGAGGGAAGTCTCTTTTTTTTTTTCTCCATAAAAGAGTCTCACGTTTTCAGAAATTTTCCGACATCAATTTTTTTTTTAACCTAATACCGATTACAATAATTTTAATACGATGTTATAGTATTTTAGTAATACCCAAAAAATAATATAATATAATATATTTATAAATATAATTATTTTGAAAATATTATTTTTTAGAGTATTTTTATTTTATGTTATAGTATTTTTCATAATATAAAATATTATAACTATATTTTTTATTGCATTGACGATTGTTTCTTAGTATTATTGAAAATACTATAATTGGATCGATTCATCCAACTAGTCCACAGAAAAAAAAAAAAAAAAAAGGGTAGATAATTGGATATTTCAAGGATTAAGCAAAAAATTAAGCGCTATTAAAAATCTGAAAAATGAGAAGTTTCTTTTTTTAAAATCAATATATGTATATATTGATTTATATGCTAAGTAAGCGGTGGTGGTTCGCTCGCGGACGGCACCTCCCTTTCAGCTTTCTTATTTAAGTTTCCGCGTCCCACCACCGTGCTTGTATGTATATATATACACACGTTCTTGTCGTCCTCTGCGTCTTCTATAGACACAACTTTCTTCTTTAAGGACCGATTACCATATTCATAAACTCTGACCATGAAACTATATATATTTCATATTTATTGTATTAAAATAAAGTGAAAAAAATATCATTCTTCATATATTTTTATGAAAATGATAAATAGTAATTACATTTAAAATTACCATTTGAGACATCATATGAAAACCTCAGTAAGACATTATCCATGATGATAGGGGTAATAATGGCGGCATGACGTGTCACGACGACTGTCCCACCTGGGCGCCACTCTGCCCAATGAGGAAGGCAATAACGCTGACTCGACACGCGCTGACGTCATCCGCTATCAAGCAACGACTTCCGACCCCGTGCGCTTGACCACGGCAGGAGAGGACGACGACCGACCCTCGCTCATACCCTGCGACAGTCCGGTTCTCCACGCAACGTTAGTAACAGCGTGAGACGCCGTCAGAGGTACGATCCTGCCTCCCATAGGCGGGCACATCAGGTAACGCTAAACTACCCTATAAATACCCCCGAGTTCTAAACGAAAGGGGGGACTTCTCCACGACAGAAAACTCCCTTTCACATCATCTGACTTGATCGTCGGAGGGGTCGGGCCGAGCTTCCGACCCGACCTGTGTGCAGGAACGAAGGCAAGGTCGCATCTCCCAGTCACCACGACGAGGCTTCACCCCCCACGCTACGTCCCATTCGGACCGTCGTGACCGGCCACCCCAGTTGCCCCGAGGAGCGCCGCGTCGGATCCCCGCGCATTCGGACCCGAACCAAGCCGCGTCGGCCCCGAGGCCACGGCATACAGTTATTCCCCGTAACATTTTGGCGCTAGAAGGAGGGCATACTTGTAATATCCCTCACTTTTAAAAATTTATTAATAAGGATTTATATGTAAATTGGAGGACCTATATGTAAATATAGAAATTTCAAGGACTAAACTGTTAAGTTGTAAAAAGAAAAAAAAAAGAAGAGAAAAACCGAAATGTTTCTGTTTTATCCCACCGCCTCCCACTCTCTCTGTTTCTTTCGTGGGGTGTGGGGAGAAGGAGAAGAGAAGTAGAGGGAGAAGAAAAGAAAAGAAGAAGAAGAGGGAAAAGAAGAGAGGAAGAAGAGGGAGAAGAGAAGGAAAGAAGAAGTAGAAGAGAGGGAAGATGGAGAGGAGAAAGAGAGGCAGCTGCAGCAGCTAGGGCTGCAGCACCTCTGTTTTCCGCAGGTGGAAACAGAGGAGAGGATGTGTGGGGCGTTGAGAAAGAGAAGAAGAAGAAGAAGATAGCTGCGGCAAGGCTGCAGCGAGGAGGTGTGTGGCCTTGGGGAGGAAACGGGAAGAGGAGAAGAAGAGAAGAAGAAGAAGAGGGAAAAGAGAGGGAAGAGGGAGAGGAGCGAGAGGTGGCAGCAGCTAGGGCTGCAGCACCTCTGTTTCCTGCAGGTGGAAACAGAGGAGACGTGTGGGGCGTTCGGGGAGAAGAAGAAGAAGAGGAGGAGGAAGAAGAAGAAGAGAAGAAGAAGAAGAAAAAAAAAGGATGGCTGCAGCATGGGCCGCAGTGAGAAGGTGTGGGGTGTCGGGTAGGAGAAGAGGAGAAGAAGGAGAAGAGGAAGAGAAGAAGAAGAGGAAGCAGGAGAAGAGGTTGTGATACCTCTGTTTCCTGCAGAGGAAACAGAGGAGAGGGTGTGTGTGACGCCGGGGAGGAGAAGGGAAGAAGAAGAGGAGAAGAAGAGAAGGGAAAGGAGGAGCTGCGGCTGCGGCGGTGGCAGCTGCAGCTGGAAGAGAAGGAGAGGAAGAAAAGAAGGTAAGGAAGAAGAGAAGAAGAAGAAAGGAAGGAGAAGGAAGAGGAGAAGGGAAAGAAGCAGCTGCGGCTGCGGCTATGGCAGCTGCAGCCGTGGCAGGGAAAGAGGAAGAGGAAGGAAGAAGGGAAGGAGAAGAAGAGAAGGGAAAGAAGTAGCTGCGGCTGCGGCTGTGGCAGCTGCAGCTATGGCAGGGAAAGAGGAAGAGAAAGGAAGAAGGGAAGGAGAGAAGAAGAGAAGGGAAAGAAGGGGCTGCGGCTGCGGCGATGGCAGCTGCAGTTGGAAGAGAAGAAGGAGAGGAAGATGAGCAGGGGAGGAAGAAGAGGCTGTGGCCGTGGCTGAGGCTGCGACTGCAGCAGTGCAGCTGGGAAAGAAGAGAAGAAAAGGAAGAAGAAGAGAAAGGAAAAGGGAAGAAGAGAGGAAGAGGAGAAGGGGTGGCAGCTGCGGTAGTGGCAGCTGCAGCCGGAAGAGAAAGAGAGAAAATAGAGCAGGGGAGGAAGATGAGGCTGCGGTTGTGGTGGCTGCGGCCATGGCTGCTGACTGCGACTGCGGCAGTTGCAGCTGGGAAAGAAAAGAAAGGAAAGGGGGGAAAAAGGAGCTGCGGACGGGATTGCGGCCGTCGCGGTAGCAACTGCGTATGCAGCAGTTATGTCTATGAGAGAAGGGAGGAAGGAAGGTAGTGCGGTGGAAGGGGCTGTGATTGTGGCAGCGGCAGCGGCGGCGGCTGTGACAGCTGCGTTTGGGAAAGAAAAAGAATGAATGAGAGTAAGAAAGAGCAGGTGACTGTGCCTCGATGTTCGACACGTGGTGTAGTTGCGAAGAAAGGAAGAAAATAAGAGCACAAAACGAAACGGAGAGAGGACATGAAGGAAAAGTAGAAGGATTTGGGCTGGCACCTTCTTTGGATCTTCGGATCGAAATCTTTGAAAGGCAAGTTCCCTGATCGTTTCTCTTATGATTACTCTAATTTTTCTTATTGCAAGTTCCCGATCGTTCCTCCTGTAATTATTCTAATTTTTCTTATTGCCAGTATTATGATCTTCCTCGTGCAAGTGTTTCGATCCTTTCTATTGCAAGTGTTTTGATCCTTTCTATTGCAAGTGTTTTGATCTTTTCTATTGCAAGTGTTTCGATCCTTTCTATTGCAAATGTTTCGATCCTTTTTATTGCAAGTTCCCTTATCGTTTCTCTTATAATTGTTCTAATCTTTCCTATTGCAAGTATCCTGATCTTTCCTCACTGTCATTTTTATCTCTACATTTGCTTTGAATATGAGGAACTTTGAATTGTTCTAGCCTTGCATTTGATATATCTCCTGTTTAGACGTAACGATTCAAATCTGTGCAACTTCTGAGATTCTGACCTTTTGATACCGAGCTGCCTATAAGTCTTTGTTGGAAACTCTGATTTGTTCAAAACTGATTCCATTGGAAACTAGACTCGTAGATCTTTCTTTTGATATATAGATTGAAAGATTTGGAATCCAAACACCTACCCAGTTATCTGTTGAATCTGACATTATGAATTCTGCCAAACAGAGATTTTGTTCTGCGACCCTTGTTTACCGAATTATTTGTAACTCTCTCTGTTGGACAATTCAATTCATATGAAGCTTGTCTTATCTGAAAGTATAATCCAATGATATATTTCTGGGTAAATTGGAGCACGATTGATAGTTTGAATCATTTGTTCAATGTGCCATCTGAATTCTGCCAGAAATCGAGCTTTGGTCGATTTCGCATATTCTGGTTTCATTCCTTTGGAAATTGATATCCTTTAGCCTTCTTATTCTATTGAGCTTTATATTACTACTTTGAATTCTTGTATGCTCTTGTCCTTAAAATTATTTGCATTCTTGAAAACTATTGTGTAACGTTTATGCTATATCCTATTGACTCATATAGGCACATGTGTATCCTATTGTTCCGCATTTGCTTTCGATATGTGCCTATTCCATTTCCTTTCAAATCTGAATATATTTGTGAGAGATTGTTGCTTGTATCGTATTTGACTCGTAAAGGCACATGTACGTTTGTTGTTCCGCGTGTGCTTCCGATATATGCTATTTATTGTTCATACTGCCCTTTTGTACTCTGGTGTTTGTGGGATTGTCTGGACTTTTGCCAGAAATGGTAAAGGGTGTTATTCTGGACCTTTGCCAGAAATGGTAAAGGGTATGTGCTTATTGCCCGCTTTATGGGATATTCTAGACCTTTGCCAGACGTGGTAAAGGGTATGTGCTTAGAGCCTGCGATGCTCTGCCGGCCCCCTCTGGCTTCACCTAGACGTGGGTGGATGGAGCTCCTAGACGTGGGAGACTTTTGTCAGGTGGTCATTCAGAAATGGATGAATCACATTCTGACTGAGATCCCACTACACCTTCTGTATGTTTGATATGATATCCAGAGCTTTGGTTATGTGTTTCTGTACATGCTTTGGATAAGAATGATATGATTGCAACGTCAAGGACGACGTTTGAGCTTCTGCACGGTATTTTGTTATTGATATGCTCTGAAATGGTTCATTCACTGTTGATATGCTTCGAAATGTTCCATATGCCGTTGATATGCTCCGGAACATTTCATACGCCATTGATAAACTCCGAAATGTTTCATTCGTTACTGATATGCTCCAAATTACTCTGTGCTCCAATTGCTATGAACTAATATGTTCTGAAATGTCCTATCTGCCATTGATATGCTCCAATTACTCTGTGCTCCATTTGTTATGAATCAAATATGTTTTGAATGACATGATACATATGATTTTGTATCTAATGAGATGGTATCCTTGAGAATTCTTGTATCCTGCTTTGCATTATGATACCTTACTTGTTTGAAACCATTCATTTTGTTCTGAATATGCTTTGTCACTTGCTGAGCTGTTTTTAGCTCACTCCGTTGTTATATAAATCTTTCAGGTCAGCTTATCACTCTTTGAGATGTTTGATTTGGGCTGAGGCAGTGGATAGCTATTCAGAATTATGGGCAAGTCTTGTTGGTTATTATGTTATCGTTGTATAAGCATATTTTGTATGTAATGAAATGTTGTTGATGAATCGAAATGGATATACTGTGTAAAAGTGTTAGAAGATCTCTCTTATTTGGAATTTCGGAAGGTTAAGTCTAATTTATGATGATATGAACTTGTGGTGAATAGTTGGAGTTCTGATTGTATAATTTACTTAGCTTGTGGATTTATAAATGTTGTTCAGGTTTATTAAGTTGGCTTGGGTTGCCATAAATGTGAATTATCGAGTGATGTGATATATGATTATAAACTGCACAGGTTTTATAGATGTAAATTTGATAGAATGTTTTTCAGTGTCCTCAAATGTTAGTTTGGATCCTGGATGGATTTGTGATGAAAAAAAGAAAAAAATTTAATATTATCGATATTTATTTGAGGGGGCATGACAATACTGCCCGAGACCTCCTCGGCCACAGCTTGCCCAAGACTTCCTCTACGCGGCCTGCCCGCCTAAGTAGCTCCTCGGCCACTGCTCGCCTGAGGGGCCTACCACCCCTACAACCAAGCCCCATTTGACCGACGAACCACTACTTGAGGTTCCTCGGCCACCCAGAGCCACCACTGCTCATCCAACCCTCGTCAATTGTCAAGCTCCATGATTCCCACACCCCTGGCAATGAACCGGCCTCCGCCCGACAGAGACGGTTCCTTAGAACCGAAGCCATGCCTCGGACTCGCCTTACGGCAACCGACGCATAGCTTCCTTTGGGGGGGGAATATGATGAGGGTAATAATGGCGATAAGACTCGGGCTGACATCAGCTGCCTCGGATGATGCATCGCCCCTCGGTTGACCTGACAACACCTGGTCAAACAAGACCAGAACGCCAACCGAGGCACGTCACTATCCTACAGGAGCCCAGCCCCTCACGCCACGCCAACACTAGTGTCAGACGCTACCGGGAGTACGATCCTGCTCCCTGCTAGCAGTCCTACACGTCACCTTCACTATAAAAACCCTTGCATGCCAAGGGAGAAAAGGAGGGAGAGGACAACACAAAAACACCCTCAAAACCACTCCACTCCACATCACTAACTTGATCGTTGGAGGGGTCAAGCCGAGCTTCCGACCCGACCTGTGTGCAGGAACGAAGATGAGGCGCCTCTCACCGGACGCACAGGCGAGGAGCCCCTTCCCGGAGGAAACGACGACCCCCCTCCACGACTGAACCGACCCGAGCCGACGACCTCTACAGTCCCGAGGAACCCTCCTGGGAGATCCCCGCCATTCAGACCCAGAACAAACCGCGTCGACCCCGAGGCCACGACGTAAAGTTGTTTGCACTAACACATGACATCTAACATGTCGAGAAAAGAAGAGGGAAAAGGAAGCAGAGGTTACTTGGTGTTCGGGGTTTTAGCATCATCTCATTTGAATCAAGATTTCGGTATTTTTTTTGCCGGACAAGACTTCCTGAGATCTGACCACTGAATTAACCGACGAGTGATCTAATTATGAAGTTGCATGAGTTTTTTTTCTTTCCAAATCTAACTACAGATATAATTCCATTAAAGATTCTTATCTGTTGGGCACATAGCGCATTAGTTCAGCCCATAATGCTTTAATAACTCATAGCTCATATTAGTATTTTCTTTTCTTTTAACATAAATCCTAACTTTTTTAATCTAAACGTGTGCAGGTAAGGTTGAAAAAAGAGGACAATGACGATTGTGGACGAGGTTGAGAAGAAAAAAAAAAAAAGGAGAAACTGTAATATTGGCAATTAAGGGCAAAAAAATAAAATAAAAAAGAGAGATGAAGATGAGAATAATGCAGAGGTTCCTTTTATGACTTAAAGCATGCGGTAAGTATTATTTAGTATGTTATATTTCTTTTTTTTCTTAAATTTCAAAGCATATGAATTCGTTGCCGACGTTGTATAGAGTGCAGATTGGTTATAGTTGCCGAATGACAAGATGTTGTTGCTCGACAGGGAACTCATGCATGCATGCATGCATATGAATCAACTAAACAATCCTCTTCTCTTTCAGGACATATGAACTTTTTCTTGCACAACCTGTTTACTTTGCTGAACCTGTCTACGATATGTTATACCTTCTCGTAACAATTTTAATATTGTCTCCCAAGAAATCATTTCTTGCTGTTTCATTCACAATGGCAGAAAATTCTACTAACAGAAAACCCTCTATTTCATGATATTTAATCGTAGCATTGGACACATGAAAGACAAAAATTTTCATTCAACTTCTCTTCTCTTATCTACGAACAGTTCCTCTTCTTCACCGCATGGCCGAAGCGTATTAGAGTAAGGGATCAATAGTGGGTAACTGCATCCCAGCGATCCCAGCTTCTTGAGTTCTCCATCCTTTATATCATAGCTATATGCCTCGCTATCTACAGTGAAAACAAGTGACGTGGTCATCGCCACCTCTCTCAGCATGACGCAGCTCACGTTGGGGGGTTCCCTGAACCCTATCTGGCCCAAGCTCACCTCATGCACTCTTACCCATCCTGGCGGACCGTCGTTTGTCTTCCTCAGCAGCCACAGTCCGATCACCCAAGTACACATTTCGTAATGGATTAGGCACAGCGACTTCCCCTCCCACTTGCCTATTCCGATCGTGTCCAAGTAGGCGACGGCTGCTTGTTTCGGCAGACGGATGATCTGCGTGCGCTCCTTCGTCACATCAAAGGCGACGACATAGTGGTCGATCCTCTCGTACGATTCCGAATGTGACGATGCCCAGAATACGACGTCGTCGCAGACCACCGGGTGCTCCAAATGTAGTTCCATCCGACCGAAGTCGAGTTCCTTGTCCATCGTCCACACCCTCGCAGACGAGTCATAGACCTGACAGCGGTGCAACGAGCTCCCTGCTGGGGTCCGTGAAAGGTAGACCAACTTGTAGCTTTTCGTCACCCCATCTCCATCGTTCATGAATCTCACCGCGATGCCGATGCCGCCCCATGTCCAATACTTGCTCGGCGGGGAGGGCAGCTGGCACCGAGTCCCACGGGCCGGGTTGTAGACGCATAAGGCATCATCTTTGTTATGCAAGACAAAGACGAGGCCACCCGCTGACCCAAGGATTACGACTTTCCTGTAGGACAAGAATTCGAGGCTGCTTCTGGGCACACCGGCGTAGGGGTCAATGAGGAAGAAGGGCCCAGGAATGTTGCGGATGTGGGGAAACAAGCCGGAGATGACATTGTTGTGGTACGTCTGTGAAAGGAGAAAATGAGAATCTGATGAGAGCTGGCGAAAGGTCTTGCAAACAGAGAGGAGCCTAAAGAAGGTCTTTGCTGGGAGGTAGGAGAGGATCTCTGCCAGCAGGTTATCGGGAAGGGGACGACCGCTACTTCCGAGGTTGATGCTATGACTGCTATTGAGCATACCATCCATTCCAACCATCAGAGATTTGGAAAAGTACAACTGTCCATTATATAGAGAATAGAGAAGGCCGATGACTCTTAGTGTGAGAAGATATCGAACTTTCATCATCTGAAACTGAGAAATGTTTCGAGGACCGATTACCATATTCATGGACTCTTTCCATGATATATATATATATATATATATATATATATATATATATATATATATATATATATATATATGTATATTATATATATATATATATATGTATATTATATATATATATATATATATTCATATTTATTGTATTACAATAAAGCTAAAAACATATCATCTTCATATATTTTTGTGAAAATGACAATAAGTAATTACATTTAATATTACCATTTCAGACATCATATGAAAATAGTAGTTAATTATTAGATTTAGTGTGATCCTTCTAAGCACTCTCCTCTGTTAGACATTATCCATGATATCTAACTTGCCAAGTAAATGATAAAATTGATTTGAATTAAGAGCCTTAGTTATCACTAAGATCAATAGATAGTGAAAAGATCATTAAATTGCTCACGTTGCCTCTGATCACTACTTTTTCATAATTCAAAAAAAGAAAATAATCATCTGAAAAAAAAAAGCCATTTTTAGTTTCAAAATTTTCAGATAAACATAAGGATGCTAAAGATACAATAGTTGTGTGAGGGATTATTTTACTACTGATTTTGAATGTTTAAGGGTATTTTTAATTTATAGAATTGCTAATTTTTAAGGAATCTTGAAAAAAGAACATTCGACACTCGAGTAAATTGAAGACTTCCAAGTTAAGAATGCCAATATGAGCCTTAATTAAGAGTCTTAAGAATCAATCCACTTCAAACCATTTTTAGATAAATTAATTTGAGATGGTAGATTATGATACGGACAAAATGGACAAATGAGGGGTGACCATAACACCAAATCTTATCGCAATGTGACTTACATGAGTGTAGGACAAAAGCAAAATCCAATGTATTCGGGAAGATAGTGAGATTTGTTACAAGGATGATCAAATTAGGGTCGAAGTTGTGTCTTTTACTCCAATTTTTGGAATTAATCGATTGCTCAAACTTGGCCTACTCTACATATAATTTCTAATCTTAACTTTTCATACCCTTTGAATATAAGTAAATTTAAGATTTTCTAAGATCTATGGATTTTGGTAAAAAAGACTCGATCTAGATGACTACATAATTGAATTATTTAGTGGATGTTGGAATATCATAATGGTCCAACTGATTTTAATTTCATCATTTTCATCATAGGTGTATGCTTATTGATGATTGACTAAAGTTTTTCTTTTTCTTTTACTTATGCAAGACTCATAAAGTTATAAGTGGTTTTTAATCAATGTTATTATATAATTTAAATTATAAAATTCTTCCTAAAATCTTAATTGAACTTTTATTCCCCAAATTATCTCTCATGGGCAAACAATTTTTTACAATTAGCCAACGTTTAAGAGAATATTCTATCGACATAGGAGATTGTTGTTTTGGAGGTACAAATCTAGTGTAAAAGTCCTTTAGTGATAATTAAAATAAAAATTTTAAAAAAAACTTATGATAAATTATTTATTATCCCTCGATATGCTTTCATTCATTCATTCTGAAAATTGACCTTAGAGCTATTAAAGTAGCGAACCTTTGTCTTTTTATATTTATGTCATTATTACCCAAGTTGTTACATAAATTCTAAACCATGATTCCTCCCCATAAAATGCTTATTTCTGATTTTGATTGTAAAATTTTACAGATTCAACGATAACTTGATGATTAGAATGTTAGTTGTCTATTCAAATGAGGTAACTAAATCAAATTATGCATGATGACCAATATACAATAATTTATCTTTGTTTCTTGGATAACGAGAAGCCGAAATGATGAATTTAGTCAGGAATATTTTATTTATATTAATTTTTTAGTTATAAATTGTTACATTATACAAGAAAGAATATTACCACATTTAGGATTTTTTTCATAGGATTATAACATCATTCCATATATCAAAAGTCAAATAAATAAATATCACATTATTAATATATATAAATAATAAATATTTATTATAATGTTTTATTTATCAAAATATAAATTAAAAGTAGTCATAGGTTTTATTTAGAAATATAGTGATACTAACTCAAAAATAACTCAAAAATAAAATTCAACTAGCCCTAGTTAAAGGAATATTTGTTCTCAATTGAAATTTGGTATAGTATTATTGGTTGGTTACTTTAAAATTTTAAAATAAAGTAAAAAATTTCCGTAATACGAGGAGGAACCTTTATAAGACAACTATAAAATAAATATATATTCAAAAGTCAATCATCCTATTGACATATATCAAATGCTCGAAGGCATACTCGGAGGAACTTTTATAAACTCACAATAGTGAATGAAAATAAATTCATATTACACTCCTAACAACATAAATAATAGTATCTCTTACTCGTCAAAGTAAGGACATGTTGTTGAATCTCGGATTTTGATGATGAAATCAATTGATGTGTTTGTGATCTAATATGCATTTAAGTAACGCATGACTAGCTTCGATCATAAAAGGCAAATTGATTAAAGTAGGAGAAATCAAACGTTAGGCCAGAGAGAACATATTAGAAGATTGGACGTCGGCTGGAGGATCGATCGACGTGTCGGTAGAAGGCTTCGTGTCATGAATTCAGGCATCAGGTTGAAGGATCAGACTTTACGCCAAGGAGATTGGAAGTTGCAAGAATCAACATGTCGATTGGGCAATACATCGAAGGATTGGACGAAGTGTCAGATGAACCAATGACATGTCGGACAACATAGGATTCGCTTGTAATCGACTATGTCTAGATTGAGTTAGTTTAGAGTCTAATTGAGTCGATTTAGAATGTAATTAGGTCAACTCAATTAGGGGATAATTAGGCATAAGTTAGGGCTGAGTTGGGTCGAATGAAATACCCACTCAGCCACTTAGAACTATGCTAGGCAGTGGCACCACCCATGGTGGGTGATAGAACCACTTGAAGCTCAACCTCCGAGGAGGTCCAGTCGATGGTACCGCCCAAAGTTGACAGTGGTATCATCGGCAATAAAAGCTATCAAGCGATGTTACCACTAGAGCCTAGTCTCCGAGGCTCTGTCAAGTGGTGGTACCGCCAATACCCCAAAAATTGAGAATGAGACACTTTTAGGCTTCAATTTTTAATCCGTTTGGAGCCTATAAATACCTTTATCATCCCTGTTCAGATCACACAAGAATTGAGAACAAAAACAAAGAAAAATTCTGTTGTAATCTTATGAGAGTTCTCCTTCTGTAGTCTAAGGTTGATTTTTATTTAAGAGAGGAGTAAGTGGGGGTGTAAAGGTTCTCTCCTCAGCTTGTCAAAAAGAGAATTGAGTTGTACGGGTAGTTGATCTTTGATAATGGAAGTCGGTGGCCTCAACGAAAGAGGAATCAGAAGTGGACGTAGATCACGACGACCGAACTACTATAAAAATCTGGTTTGAATTTACTTCTTACTATTTACCTTTATTGCAAACTAAATTCATACTTTCACTAAGCTTCCGTACGCTTTCCAAGTTAATATTTTTTCGATACGGTTTTTCATCGAACAAAATTTTTAAAACCAGTGATTTTAACGAAAGCACTAATTCACCTCCCCTCTTAGTACCGACTCAATCATAACACACGTTCTATCCAATAATAGATATAATAACTATCCGATCGTCATGTCTTATAACCTGTTAATCCTCAAAGGGAATCACCCTACCTGTCCTTAGTAGGAAAATAAAATCGTCTTATAACATGTTATGTCTATATAGAGATGAAATAATACATTGAAACATTTAAAGTTATCTTTCAAATATCATTAATGTTAAATAACATCAATTAGCTATCAATCAACTTGTATTATAACTCAATCGTTTCAATTGAACTCGATTTAACTAGAACCTAATTTAATCGATCTCTAATCCCCATTTAATCGATTTTGAGAAGAGGTTACTGGGTGTTCTGGGTTTTAGCATCATCCCATTTGATTCAAGATTTCGATACCTTTTCTTGCCGGACAAGACTTTCTTGACCACTGAATTGCTCAGAATTAACCGACGATGAGTGATCTAATTATGAATTTGCATGAGTTTTTTTTTTCCAAATCTAACTACAGATATAATTCCATTAGAGATTCTTATCTATTGGGCAGATAGCTCATTAGTTCAGTCCATAATGAGCTTTAATAACTCATAACTCATACTAGTATTTTTTTTTTTCTTTTAACATAAATCCTAACTTTTTTTAATATAGACGTGTGGCAGGTAAGGTTGAAACAAAAGGACAATGAAGATTGTGGACGAGGTTGAGAAGAAAAAAAAAAAAGGAGAACCTATAATATTGGCAATTAAGGGTAAAAAAATAAGAGAAGAAAAAAAGAATGAAGATGAGAATAACTCAGAGGCTCCTTTTATGACTTAAAGGATGCAGTAAGTATTATTTAGTATGTTATATTTCTTTTTTTTCTTACATTTCAAAGCATTATTCGTTTTTGTACACTAATAGTATGTTATTCGTTGTCTCCTCTCTTGAAATCGAACAAATCCCAAAAAGTTATATAGACAAGATGTTGTCTATCTAAGATTGTATAGTGCAGATTGGTTATAGTTGCAGAATGACAAGATGTTGTTGCTCGACAGGGAACGCATGCATGCATGCATATGAATCAACTAAACAATCCTCTTCTCTTTCATGAACTTTTTCTTGCACAACCTGTTTACTTTGCATTATTAAGTCAAAGTGAATTTGTCTATGATATGTTATACCTTCTCATAACAATTTTAATATTGTCTCCCAAGAAATCATTTCTTGCTGTTTCATTCACAATGGCAGAAAATTCTACGAACAAAAAACCCTCTATTTCATGATATTTAATCGCAGCATTGGACACATGAAAGACAAAAAATTTCATTCAACTTCTCTTCTCTTATCTACGAACAGTTCCTCTTCTTCACCGCATGGCCGAAGCGTATTAGAGTAAGGGATCAACAGTGGGGTACTGCATCCCAGCGATCCCAGCTTCTTGAGTTCTCCATCCTTTATATCATAGCTATATGCCTCGCGTTCTACGGTGAAAACAAGTGACGTGGTCATCGCCACCTCTCTCAGCATGACGCAGCTCACGTTGGGGGGTTTCCTGAACCCTAACTGGCCCAAGCTCACCTCATGCGCCCTCTCCCATCCTGGCGGACCGTCGTTTGTCTTCCTCAGCAGCCACAGTCCGATCACCCAAGTACAGGTTTCGTAATGCATTAGGCACAGCGACTTCCCCTCCCACATGCCTATTCCGATCGTGTCCGAGTAGGCGACGGCTGCTTCTTTCGGCAGAGGGATGATCTGCGTGCGCTCCTTCCTCACATCAAAGGCGACGACATACTGGTCGATCCTCTCGTTCGGGAACGAATGTGACGATGCCCAGAACACGACGTCGTCGCAGATCACCGGGTGCTCCAAATGTAGCTCCAACAGACCGAAGTCGAGTTCCTTGTCCATCGTCCACACCCTCGCAGACGAGTCATAGACCTGACAGCGGTGCAACTTGCTCCATACTGGGTACCGTGAAAGGAAGACCAACCTGTAGCTTTTCGTCACCCTATCTCCATCGTTCATGAATCTCACCGCGATGCCACTCCAATTACAATACTTGCTCGGCGGGGAGGGTAGCTGGCACCGAGTACCACGGACCGGGTTGTAGACGCATAAGGCACCATCTGTCTTATGCAACACAAAGACGAGGCCACCAGCTGACCCAACGATTTTGCCTTTGCGGAACAAGAATTCGAGGCTGCTTCCGGGCACACCGGCGTAGGGGTCAACGAGGCAGAAGGGTCCAGAAAAGTTGCGGGTGTTGGGAAAGAAGCCGGAGATGACATTGTTGTGGTACGACTGTGAAAGGAGAAAATGAGAATCTGATGAGAGCTGGCGAAAGGTCTTGCAAACAGAGAGGAGTCTAAAGAAGGTCTTTGCTGGGAGGTAGGAGAGGATCTCTGCCAGCAGGTTATCGGGAAGGGGACGACCGCTACTTCCGAGGTGGATGCTATGAGTGCTATTGAGCATACCATCCATTCCAACGATCAGAGATTTGGAAGAGTCCACCTTATTGTTCATTATATTGAGAATAGAGAAGGTCGATGACTCTTAGTGTGAAAAGATATCGAACTTTTATCATCTGAAACAGAGAAATGTTTCGAGGACCGATTACCATATTCATGGACTCTTTCCATGAAATTATATATATATATATATATATATATATATATATATATATATATATATATATATATATATATATATATATATATATATATATGTTTCATATTTATTGTATTACAATAAAGGGAAAAACATATCATTTTCATATATTTTTATGAAAATGACAATAAGTAATTACATTTAATATTACCATTTCAGACATCATATGAAAATAGTAGTTAATTATTAGATTTAGTGTGATCCTTCTAAGCACTCGCTCTGTTAGACATTATCCGTGATATTGCAAATTAATGATAAAATTGATTTGAATTAAGAGCCTTAGTTATCACTAAGATCAATAGATAGTGAAAAGATAATTAAAAAAAAGTCATTTTTAGTTTCAAAATTTTTAGATAAACATAAGGATGCTAAAGATAGAATAGTTGTGCGAGGGATTATTTTACTATGGATTTTGAATGTTTTAGGGTATTTTTAATTTATGGAATTGCTAATTTATAAGGAATCTTGAAAAAAAGAATCTGTTGGTGGATTGATGCGCCGTGGCTGATGAGTCAGCACGGCCTGGTCCACGGGGCAATGTCAGGAGTCTCTGGTCGGTTGAGCTGGCTTTCGAGATCGATCGACCACCACTTTGATTGTCGACAGCGGGATTTGATAAGCGCCTTCTAGCCTGCGGATGACAGCTTCCCTGCAAAAAAGACCGTCGTCGGGTGTCTTCCGACTTTGGTCCCTCCGACGATTTAGTAAGTGGCGGGCTGGATGATCTTTTTTCTCCCCCTCCCCTCCCCAGGTCGGATGCTGGCCTAGGGTTTTTATACTACTGTACGAGGGTCGGTCGTACGCGAGCGTAGCGGCCGGTCCTCGGGAGGTGAGGTGGTACCTTTGTGTGGCCGCCACCCGGGACGCACGGAACGGCGCCATGCGGAGTCGTTCCGAGCTTTCCGGGAGGGGATGTGCCTAGCGACGCCTTAGTACGGTCTCGAGCTGGTTGCGTGGGGGTGCTCCTGCTTTCCTGGCTGTAGCGCCATGTGCCATCGATCGTGACATTGCTTGGGCCCAAAATATACCTTATCACTTCTTACCCCCCGCGCGCCCCCCCCCCCCAATCGAGGCATGCCACGGGTCTTCGAGAGGGCGAGAGGCATGCCTGGGTCGGAACGTTGTGGATGTGTCGATTGCTTGCGAGGTGAAGTTGGATCGGCTCGTCGTGAGGTGGTTCTGCGATATTGGTGGGTCGTTGGTCCGAGGACCGAGCTATGTGATTTGAATAAGAGACTAGTGTCGAGGGCCGAATAACTGATCTCAGGCTCAGGTTTTTTGTCGGCGAGTCGCAAGTCGGGAATTGCTTTGGAGTATTTCGATCAAATAGCTTGTGTCGACGTGGTTGATGAATCCGGGCCGGTGAGTCGCGACTCGGGCAACGGGCCGTTGTCGCAAGTCGGGAATCGATCTGGAGTGACTCGAGGAACGAACCGAACCGGCGAGTCGCAAGTCGGGAATCGATCTGGAGCGACTCGGGCAATGAATTGAAAGGGCGAGTCACAAGTCGGGAACCGATCTGGAGTGACTCGGGCAATGAACTGGGTCGGCGAGTCACAAGTCGGGAACCGATCTGGAATGACTTGGGCAATGAACCAAAAGGGCGAGTCGCAAGTCGGGAACCGATCTGGAGCGACTCGGGCAATGAACTGAAAGGGCGAGTCGCAAGTCGGGAACCAATCTGGAGCGACTCGGGTAATGAACTGGGCCGGCGAGTCACAAGTCGGGAACCGATCTTGAACAACTCGGGTAATGAACCGAAAGGGCGAGTCGAAAGTCGGGAACCGATCTAGAGTGACTCGGGCAATGAACTGGGCCGACGAGTCACAAGTCGGGAATCGATCTGGAATGACTCGGGCAATGAACTGGGCCGGCGAGTCACAAGTCGGGAACTGATCTGGAATGACTCGGGCAATGAACCGAAAGGGCGAGTCGCAAGTTGGGAATCGATCCGGAGCGACTCGGGCAATGAACTAGGCCGACGAGTCACAAGTCGGGAACCGATCTGGAACGACTTAGGCAATGAATTGGGCCGGCGAGTCGCAAGTAGGGAACCGATCTAGAACGACTCAGGCAATGAACCGAAAGGGCGAGTTGTAAGTCGGGAATCGATCTAGAGCGACTCGAGCAACGAACTGGGCCAGCGAGTCACAAGTCGGGAACCGATTTGGAACGACTCGGGCAATGAACTGGGCCGACGAGTCACAAGTCGGGAATCGATCTGGAACGACTCGGGCAATGAACCGAAAGGGCGAGTCGCAAGTTGGGAACCGATCTGGAGCGACTTGGGCAATGAACTGGGCCGGCGAGTCATAAGTCGAGAACCAATCTGGAACGACTCGGGCAAAGAATTGGCCCGACAAGTCGCAAGTTGAGAACTGATCTGGAGCGACTCGGGCAGTAAACTGGGCCGGTGAGTCGCAAGTCGGGAACCAATATGGAACTACTCGGGCAATGAACTGGGTCGACGAGTTGCAAGTTGGGAACCGATCTGGAACGACTCGGGCAATGAACCGAAAGGGCGAGTTACAAGTCGGGAACCGATCTGGTGCGACTCGGACAATGAACTGGGCCGGCGAGTCACAAGTCGGGAACCAATCTGGAACGACTCGGGCAATGAACTAGGCCGGCAAGTCGCAAGTCGGAAATCGATCTGGAGCGACTCGGGCAATGAACTAGGCTGGCGAGTCGCAAGTCGGGAACCGATCTGGAGTGACTCGGGCAGTAAACTGGGTCGGAGCTGGTTCTGGAGGGAGACTCGCATGCGGAGCCATTCGCCATGTGGCGCGCCGGGCGGGGCGGCGCTGGTTTTGGCGGGGGATTATGTCACGTATGGAGCCATTTTCCACGTGGCATGCCAAGCGGGGCGGCACTGGTTATGGCGGGAGACCTCTTGCTGTGAGTTGCCTTTTGGCGGGAAATATTAGGTGACGAGGTGTTTCTGGCATGATCGCCGAGACCGGCGAATCTGGGAAATCTAAGGAGTCATGATGGCTTTGAATGTCGCGACTGTCTCTCTCCTTGGAAAGCTCAATCGTCACCCTCATGGTGGAGCGGCATGCTCTTTATAAGCTCCTTCCAGAGGGGTTTTCACCATTTTTGCTCAAGTGCTGTCACCTTGCTTGGCCGTCGTAGCCTTGTTTGCTTCTCCGTTCAGCGACCCAGCTTCTCCCTCCCTACTTCGAGGTCGGGATGTCTTCGCCTTCTTCTTCGACTTCTTCTTCTTCTAGGGGTGTGCCTCTAGAGACCGTGGGAGGTTCTGACGTGCTTGCTAGTCTCAAGTTGTGGCATGATGTAGACTCGGTGGTGACCGAGGAGCTTCTAGGGGAGCTTCGGGATCGTTATTGCATCCCGGAGTGTTATGGCCTTATTGCCCCTCGGTCAGGTCAGCGGTCGTATGATCAGTTTCCCCAGGGATTTGGGCTGACGGTGGGTGCCCTTGAGGTGGGGCTGCGGTTCCCGCTTCATCTCGTTATAGAGGATTGCCTCCGTACATGGGGTATATCGCCGTCTCAGATGGCGCCGAACTCCTGGCGCTATTTGGTGGCATTCCTTGGGGGATGTCGTGCGATCGGGATATAACCATCTAGGGCTCTATTCCTGACCTACTTTCGACTGTGTAGGGGGCGAGGTGGTTATTACCTGACCGCCCTCCTTCTAGCGCCAAAAATGTTGGTGGATTTATGCGCCGTGGCTGATGAGTCAGCACGGCCTAGTTCACGGGGCAATGTCGGGAGTCTCTGGTCGGTTGAGCTGTCTTTCGAGATCGATCGACCATCACTTTGATCATCGGCAGCGGGGTTTGATCAGCGCCTTCTAGCCTGCGGATGACAGCTTCCCTGCAAAAAAGACCGTCATCGGGTGTCTTCCGACTTTGGTCCCTCCGACAATTTAGTCAGTGGCGGGCTGGATGATCTTTTTTCTCCCCCTTCTCCCTTATTTGGAGGAAGATCTCGGTACGAGATGCGTTCAGCGGGAGAGGCGGGGGCTTCGAGAGCAGCAGCTCGGGTCGGTCGGGCCTCCGTCGGGGTTGCGCTGGGACTGCTGAGGTAGCATTTCGGGATTGTTCGACCCTTGGCCTCTTTCCGTCCACACGCCTTCCTTCCACTAGTACTTCGGCGGCAACGTACTGGTTGGCGCGCTGGAGCATCTCAGGGATGGTTGTTGGGGGTTTTTCGATCAGCAACCAGAAGAACCTTGAGGGCTTCAACCCCATCAAGAACGCCTACATGATTAGAGAAGGGTGAGCGTCCGGGAATCCGCGGATTTCAGTGGCAAAACATGCCACGAATTGGGAGAGTGTCTTGTCCTTGCGTTGGGATAACACAAGCAGGGTGGCCATGGAATGCCTGGGTCGCATGCTGGCGAGGAAATTCTGCTCGAACTCCTTGGCGAGCTGATCGAAGGATGAAACTGAGGACTGGCGTAGCCGACTGAACCACGCGCGTGTTGGTCCCCTGAAGGTGGTCGGGAATGCCTGACACATTAATGCATCGGAAGTGCCGAAGAGGGCCATCTGAGCTTGAAACGCGGCGACATGCTCCGCAGGGTCGGAGCCGCCGTCGTATGTCTCCAATGCTGGCAGCCTGAAGTTGAGGGATACAGGCTTTTCTTGTATTTCCTGAATAAAGGGGGATCCGCCCGAGCCACCCTCGATTAGCTAGCTCCGTGACTTCTGAAGCTCTCGCTGGAACTCGTCCAGGCGATGGTTGACCCGGGATAGTTGCATTCTGAACGAGTCATCCGCCGAGTCGGATGATATGGTGTCAGGCTCAGGGCGGGGCGATGTGATTTGGCAGGGCACAAGTGCACTCTGCTCGGGCGATCCTCTCGGGCCTGTCGTTCTGTCTCGGGCTTCTCCTGTCCCGACTTGCTCCTTGGCCGGCCTTTGCCGGGTAGGGTCGGTCGGGGTAGTTGCCAACTGTACGATCTGGGGGATGAGTGGGACGAGATTCTGCATCATCCCCGCTATTGCTTGTACTTGCTTGGTTAGGCTGAGAAACGCCTCGGGCGTCACGATCGAGGGTCCTACGGTAATTCCGGGGGGCGACAACCGTGGGTCATTAAACAAGCGCTAGTAACGATCTGGCGTTGAAGCTGAGATTCCCCCGTCTCTGAGGATGGGGAGGTGCTGATCTCTGGGTCCGGTAGACGGGTGACCGATCGATGGTTCTCCTTCTTAGAGGGCTCCCGTGAGATGCTCCTGCGACATGGCCCTCCTTCTAGCACCAAAAATGTTGGTGGATTGATGCGCCGTGGCTAATGAGTCAGCACGGCCTGGTCCACGGGGCAATGTCGGGAGTCTCTGATTGGTTGAGCTGGCTTTCGAGATCGATCGACCACCACTTTGATCGTTGGCAGGGTTTGATTAGCGCCTTCTAGCCAGTGGATGATAGCTTCCCTGCAAAAAAGATCGTCGTCGGATGTCTTCCGACTTTGGTCCCTCCGACGATTTAGTCAGTGACGGGCTGGATGATCTTTTTTCTCCCCCTTCCCTCCCCAGGTCGGATGCCGGCCTGGGGTTTTTATACTACTGTACGAGGGTTGACCGTACGCGAGCGTAGCGACCGGTTCTCGAGAGGTGAGGTGGGAGTAATAGTTCCGGAGGCTGACGAACCGGAGGAGGTCGTCGCGGAGAACCGGGTCGATGGCGAGGGTGTCGAAGGTGGAGGGGTGGGAGAAGGGCGCGGGGGACCAGGGGTTACGGTGGTCGTCGCCGAAGACGACAGAGCGGTTGGTGTAGAGGCGGCGCTCCCGGGCCCGGAGGCGGATGCGCTCGGCCTCCGCGAGGACGTGGGGGATGTACTGGGAGCGGACGGCCTCGCGGTGGCGGCTGTGGAAGGAGAGCTCGAGGTAGCGGTGGTCCGAAGAGAGGGAGCTGCTGCGGATGGGGGAAGAGGAGGCAGAGGCGCGCTCCACGACGGAGCTCCACCGGAGGGGAATGCCTTGGAAGGAGTCGTGGGTGGTGTGGTAGGAGGGGAGGAGGGAAGGGGCAGTCGTGGCGCTTGGCGAGACGGACGACGCGGGCGTCGTCGAGGCAGTGGCTGCCGAGGTAAGCCTGGGCGGCGCTGTAGAGTTCATTGCTGCAGGAGCCGTCGTACTCATCGACGATGATCTTGAGGTCGGTGTCGAAGCGGGTCATGAGGCCACGGAGGAGGAAGCCGACGAAGTGGTGGAGCTCCGGGGGAAGGAAGTCCCTGTACGCCGTCCGGAGGAACACCAGCGCCGCAAACAACTGCCATATCGAGTTCCATTCCCACTCCAACGCCATCACTTGCCTCTCTCTCGATTCCTCCATCCATCCATCTATCGCCCTTCTTCTCTTATACGTCGCGATCGGGAAGACTGCATTTTGTCATCACGGTCGCGTAAGTGAGTGCTCGATGAGGACGAGCCGGAAGTGGCGGACAGCTGACAGAATCGTGGAACACTGAGATTGGCCACCTCGAGAGACAGTCCGTGGGTACCATTTTGTCGCCATCGCAACACCGCTAGGAACTTTCGACCCAACCCATGTGCACCTGACTCGCCGCCTCCTGTACTTGAGAGACGGCCTCAGCCCGTGCCGAGACTGCAAGTGGAGCGCACGGAGGAAGAATGCCGGTCTCTCTATCTGAGACCGTGCAACGGGGAAGGCAGGACCAAGAAAAGAGCTACTTGCTTGGAGGAGCGAGGCAGCAGCTTCTTCGACGTTGTGGCATCTCTACGGCTGTCCTCGACAAAAGAGAAATGCCAGGATCCACGTCTTAACGCCGCTTTCGGCACCCTCCTCCGTTTCCCCGGTGGACCAACTTTTCATCTCCTTTTGTTCTCGCTGCTCTGCTGAAAGCGTCGTCGGCAGTGGGCTGCGGACGACAACAAAGCATTAAATAACAGGTTAGTGTGGATGGAGAGAGAGAGAGAGAGAGGCACCATACTCGATCAACTTGTTCATTCAATCGGTCGTTGTCTCCAACTCCATTAGCCTTCTTTTGGTTTATTTTTCTCTTCCTTTTTTTGTGTCCGAGTCAAGAAAGGTTGTGTCCACAACAGACGAGGAGAATATGAAGGCTAAGGTAGACTCTTTTGCACGAGGCAAACTGTGTAGGGTTAAAAAGTAACTTAGATGTTCCTATCCTTCTTGGATGACATGGGACCTATAATTTTTGTTAAGGGGCGCAAACAACAAATTAATAGGTTAGGTTCTATTCTATTCAAACACATCCGCATCTGCCACTCTAGATAAGACATGGGCATGACCCTTCATGGATCAATCACGAAGAATGGTTATACGGCTTTACCTTTGAATCTACGTCAAAATGGTCAAAGTTACCATGGAAACTATCACAATCAAACTCCACTATGTATCATTAGACTCTTCAATTCTGTATCCATGTGAAATTAATCTTCCTGCCAACATTTATAATACAAACTCAATAAGAGACCTTCTTTCATGGGTCTCATTTTGCTTTCATAGGGGGCATATCAAAATTGTTCCTTAAGGCTTAAATTACCAAACTTGAGCTACTTTAATTGCAGGAGTAAATTCCAAATGGTAAAAATGGTTTGTATATATAAACGACTATTCAGGAAGAAATTTAGGCACTCTAACCAAACAATCTTATTGATTATTCTAACAAAAGTGAAAACAGCATGATACAGACTCCACTAAGCATCACAAATATACTCTTTTTGCTACTAGTTTTGGTTAAAGCAAAGGTATCTTTTTATTGACTTCCAAATCCATGAAACCATTACAGATAACAAAGCAATAACAAAGATCAAGCAGACAATTTGTACCTATTGCTGCTCGGTTGTGTTATCAAGGCTAGCCAAGAAACTGTACCACGACACAAGCGATGTTGTCAGAACTACCTCTTTGATAGGCCTCCTGTAACAGTTTCTTTGCTGCTTGTTCTGGATCTTGTAGGGGGTTTGACAATAGCTACCACCGCCTCCTGAATTTGGAACCAAATGAAAAATAAAGGGTTCAATCTTCGGAGATGATATTTCAGGTACCTTTTTTTTTTTTTTTTGTTATTATCTTCTTTTAAAGTACCTCATTCGTGACAACATCCCACAATCCGTCACTTGCAAGGATGAGGAATTCGAGAGATCCATCAACCGCTTCCTCCTGCATTCAACAGTAGTCGAAGCAGTCAAAGGCATTACTGTCAGATGATGATATGTCTCGAGTCTTGAAGACAATAACATTGTAGGAATAAAGTGACAGGTCAGAGATCAAACATGAATTTCTGGATCTGCGACAACAAACTGTTTCAGGTGCCTATCACCAAATGCACGAGAAACGGCAAGAACACCACCGACACGCCATGTCCCTGCAGCTACAGTTGATCAGTATTTAAATAACGAAATGATCTAAACTGATAAAAACTGAGGGAGGAGATCAAGTACCAGCCCACATTACAAAGCCCCCAGCATCCTCAATCCTTTGCTCTCTCATCTGTTTGGTCAGGCTTGTGATCCCTTGAGACAGCTATAGCTGCAAAAGTAACAAAAAATAGCGTGAGCCGAGTTCCTAGTAAAGAACTAAACTTTTAAGAGGCTCAATCAATAATTCAATACAAGATTCTGGTGATTGTATTCTATTTCAGATACTGAATTTGTTAAAAACAGAACCTTCAAGCACATCCAGAGAAAATCATCTCCATATTATCGCCATCAAAATAGAGTGATCGGTTTAATTATGAGAGCTCACATCAACCAAGTACCACAACAGGTTGATTTGCCAGGTCTCTGTTGTTCAAAGTACCAAGAACTGGCTTTTGACCATGATGCACGAGGGACAAAAGGTTTCTTTCTCTAATTACCAAGCAATCAGAAGAATTGCCGTTGCAATCTACTGGACGAGCTAGAAGCAAAACTTGCTATATGGGGAACAAAAGACTTTTTTCTCTAAATTATGAAGCACCCAGAAGTTCGTTTGGTCAACTACTCTTATCATGATCAGAAAATTGCTTTTGCAACATACTGTAAGAACCAAGAAACAGAACTTGCAAGTAAAATGGGTGCTCTACAAGAAATTGCCACAACTGTTTGCCTCAGAAAAGGACTTTTTTGCAACTGATGCCATTGAAAAAGCAAGAATCAGATGTTTGTATCAAGAGGTTCATAGAATACATAAATATAGCAAAACTTTTGTTTTAATTGAGCACAAGTTGAGATGTCAAACTCGATTTAACAAAGAAAAAGTGGGAAAAAAAACAACGAAAATTAGAACCACAAGCAGCTTTTTAATATGCTAAATAAAAAATCTTTAATAGTTATAATTTTCAAGATAACTGGATCGAGTGATGCAACAAATTCTAGATTGATTTTTCGACCCAATCAATTGAAATGAGAAGAGATTACATGGATATCTTATAAAGAATACAGAACAACCTCAATGGGCATAAGAACAAACATAAACAACAGGATTCAATGACAACAAGGATGTCAACAGCACCACACAGTACTGTTTATTGTCATTCATAAATCAAACAGAAATTTGAATCTAGTTAGAAGGCAATAATCGGAAACTAAAGATGAGCACATATAGTATAATTGAACCATGAGATGAACAAATGGGCAAGCAAACATCCAAACAAAAGCAAATGGTAGATCACAGATAATGCCTATGGAAATATGTAAAATGTTAAATACCAAGCTCTACATACATGGGGGATGATTTTTGATAAAAATGTGTAAATTTGGCAAGAAAAAATAACGGAGACACAATAATATCTACCTAAAGTTCCATATAAAATATATATTCTTTAACACTGAACAAAACAAATAATGGAGAAATATGCTTATGACTAGCTTCAAGATTAAGGAAACATCAACTTCCATTGTCAGCCTGTTTTGTCATTGGCGTGAATAGTAAAACTCCTAATCGTTGAAGTCTATGATTAGATGGTTTTGACAAGGGTGAATTCCATAATGCAAGAAATATAACCAACAAAATGTGGACTGCAGGATAAAAGACCCTAGAATAATAAATCACACGAATAAAAATCCCATTTGTAGATTTCAAGACATGTCATACATCTAAAGTGGCACCAAAACCTACCATGTATGGCGCTAAATGGAAAGTTCCATCAATTAAGGAACAACACTCGAGCAATGAACAAAAAAAGTGCAATGGATAAGCTGTAAAGACATTAGTATACAATTTCACCAAGAGTATCTAGCTATCAAACCACTGTAGCATCGATAAGCTGTAAAGACATTAAGTGCAATGGCTTATACAAGTAGCATAAAAAAGTGATTATTATTCTTTAAATAATTCTGTGTAAAAATTGGATAACTTAATATTAAGTTTCCAATCCTGTTTAACTTTCTAGTAAACTATTAATCTCCAAAATGTCAGTTCAAAACGAGTATATGCAATACGAGAGCGTGATGAACTTTAGTACCTCATCCATCATCAACAATTTAAATCCTCATTTATCATCATAAGTGTGCAGTTTCAGCCATTTCTGAAGATTTTTTTACAGGTTCAATTCTCCAAATCGAGGCTTAAATTCTGCGAATCCAAACAGGAATATGTTCTCTTTCTCCTTCCAGTATATACTTTTTTATATTACCAGATTTTTGAAGAATCTGAAACTATATGATTATTTGTTTCAATGTGTACAGTACACCGGAGACACAGAGCTACTAAAGCATTTGGCAGGATCAAGAGAAGGCCACAAAACTTTGTTGGTCTAGAACCTACATATATCCTAAGAACCTAGATGTCACCGGAGTCACATTCTAAATATTGCTCTTAAATAGGTTGGGTTGTCAAAATACAGTTAGTAAGCAAAAAATGCAGTAAACTCCATCTAAATTAAGCCGGTTTAGTTCTAGATGAAGTACAGAAATCCATTACACATAATTGATGATAAGAGAACTGATTTCAGGATGTGGGGCCTACCATCTCCTCCTCTACATATGACAGCTCTAGAGTCCCCAACATTTGCAACGAGCAAACGATCACCAACAAGGACAGCTGTTGATGCAGTTGAACCCGCCTCTCGGTTCTGGCTGTTCTCAGATTTCAAATATTCTGCGTCCGTGTGGTTGTATGCATCAGCTGAAGGTAACAGCACAGATGAATTTCATAAGCCAAATATTATATTTCTTTAAAAGCTCTTTCATCGCACTAAATGCAAATCAGCACCACCTATAGCTGATTTTGTATCGGTAATGAACTTTGGATGCCTGAGTAAGTTGCCGAAGAGGTTTTGTTTAACATACTCTGCTACTTGGGCACCGCCATGACCTACACAACCACTCATCAAAGCATCAAAGTCTAACGTTAGGATATTGAATGTATAAGCAACTCTCCACGAGAGAAATTTACCCTAGAAAAGGATTGAAAGAAGCAAGTTAATGAATGGGTTTTCTATGTAAATTTTACCAAAAATTTTCAAATACAAAAGAAAAAAAGATAAGACATTCAAAACATAAACAAAGACAACAAAATACTGCAGAAATTTTACCATCAAAGACCCCAAACAAGCCAACAATTTCTCCATCAACGCTGTCAATTAGCGTCTCATAGAAGTCTTCCATTGAAGATCTTTTCCCTGGACAGCTTGCATACTCATAACCAAACTTCCCATCTTGACTGTCTTGAAAGAAATGAGCATGAGTTTTAATGTTAGATTGACACGCAAGAGTAGGATGTTTCTTTACAGTCTGCTTTAGGCAACATATTCAACTGCAGATTCAAGCACCACATTTAACAGATAGGAAGCAGTTCTATGAGTTTATTCAGCGTAAAAGAACCATGTTTCCCATGTAAGTTCACACATCCATATCTGAGGAACCATCTCATAACTTGTTTGTCAATTATTAAGGATCTAACTAATATTGAATTATTAAGGAATAAATGACTGTTTATACATAAAAAAATAAATAAATCTCTTCCGATAACTAGTTAGTTTGCCTTCGAATTAGAACTCAAAATATATGAAGCGAATGCTAGCATAAGATCAGCTCGAAAATCGCACGACATACGAAACATAAACAAATCTAGAAAAGAATATCGTAAGCCTTAATACGACTTCACAAGGAATAAACGAACGAGACCTGAGTCCTCCCCCGCTGACCGGAGCACCGTCTGCTTGAAGCCCGCTGATGGAGTTCAAATACCCCATCTTCCCTCCGAAATCTTCGCCCCCCAAACAAAGATCAAAGTGAGGGAAGATCCCACCGAAACCACCGAAACAAGAAGGCCGATCCAATCAGCCTGGAAAGAAACCCATGCCCGATTTCCTCACACTCGAATCAGCCGTCGATCCCCACCGCGACCAAATTCACCCCCTGCAATCGACATCCAATACCCCCTCCCCTCCCCCCCAAACGTTT